>NC_138580.1:20285666-20288166 GCF_964289735.1 Phaethon aethereus
TGTTACAGGGATTAAAATTCAGTCCTACATGGAAATGCAGGAAATGCAAGTCTAGGAAACACATGTGTAAATACAGAGGCAGGGCTTTCTTTATTCAAAATTGTAAATAAAGCCATTCGTTCTTTGGAAGCAACCTCTTTTCTACTGTGCTCTGCCTTCCCAAGTTCTTCTAGATCACTGCCTTAGAAGGCAAGCGGCACAGCAAATTACTATACGGCCAGGTCCCGTAACAGACTCCTTTCCGCCGATACGCGATGAGGGAAGAGTACAAGATATATTAGAATTTCACCACAATTTCAGCAGCTATTGCCTCGTAGGGTGACAATATAGGCACAGATGCAGCGGCCCGGTGTAGCCGTACGCAGCTAGCCACCGTGATAGCACTTACCAATGCGTATGAATAAGCACTCTAATTAGCACTGCTACATTGGCTGGAGTGTTTTGGATGAGGAATGAAAACCTTTTGGTTTTATTTTCATGTCCTCTTTTGCAGTAAGCATATTTCACTAGAGTTTTAATTCACAGACATAGCAATAAAATCTAAGTTACTAGGCTTGGCAAGCAAAACGGTAATCGCAAAACATCTTTATACAATTACTATGACTTAAAATTTTGAAAATATAACAGTAAAATGTCACGAGAGCACGAGAGTACACTTGTGTGTGTGTGTGGTGTGTGTGTGTGTACCCCACGCGTCGGGAAAGCTGTTGGTACAGCTGCACCCACTCCCCGTGCTCTCCGCCGGCAGAGCGTGTTACTGTGCTGTCACAGTCAAAACCGTCACGCCGCTCCGGCCCCCGAACAGCATTTCTTTCATTCCCCAGGCAGTTTCTTTCCGAGTGTTGCCACTCTCGGAATCATTCTTCATTTCTCGATGAAGCAATTTACTTTTTGCCAGTAAAATACTGCAGGAACATCTGGTTTTCTGTTCCAAAAGAGAAGGAGCAGATCAGGAAAAGGCAGAGCGCTACCGACACCGACTTCTCTGAACCTTGAACCAAACTGCATCTAACACAGAAAGCAGATTTTCAAAAAGATTTTATGAAGAGCACTTTCCACGCTTATACCAAATTGATTTCTACTTGTCCCAACAATACCGCTTTCCAATTAGGGTGGAAAACTATTTCATTCTATTAAAGGATGCCGTTACCATTACAGTTTGAAACAACTCATTAGTTCCTAAAATCCCTCTCTGTACTGTGACTAAGGGTTTCCTGTTTGAACCTCAGCGGCTTTATGACCAATGCACCTTCGCTAAGGGCAGGCAGCAGCGCCAGCTGTGGCCAAGCACGAGCCAGCTGTGAGGTGGGGGGCCCGGACCCTTACCTGGGAAGCCAAGACATCGCAGGGAAAGCCGTTTCACACACCAGGAAGAGCCCCCCCCCCCCCATCAGCACCACTGTCAATTAAACATTTAAGATACTGGACCATATTTTTGTCTGGCGGTGGATAGTACTCACGGTAATTAAAGCCCATGCACGTTATGCTGGAAGTGATAATGCACGACCCAGCGCAGTCGTCTTGGAGAGACTGAGTTTTATTTCATTTTGGTACCTTAAACATACAAAAACGCTTGAGCAGCACTTTTCAAGGTACAGCATAAACCAGCTTTGCCAGAGAGAATGTCACTTGAAATGGTAGATGTATCGACGGACTCAGAGCATCTGCTTAAACAAACGGTATGCGAGTTCAGATCTTTCCCGGCTGTCATATAACCCCAAAAAAAGGGAACGTTATCAAACGCAACAAACTAACAGCAGAGAAAGCCATCAGGAAATGGTTAAACCCCATTTCCTTGCCTTGCGACTATTTAAAAGCAACATTGCTGTGCAGCTAATTTTATGTGGGGAATAGTTGCTCCTGCGTTCACAATAAAACCGTGCCCGCGTTTTATGGGGATTCCTGGGCGCTGGGCACGGGCCGCCTGCCCGGCCCCGCGCCCCAGCGCCCCCCGTGCCGAGCCTGGGGGGGGCTTTGCCTCCAGCTCGGGCTTTCAGCGCAGGAAGCCCTGAGGTACCGAAAAGGGAGCGAGAAACCGAGGATTGCCTTTATAGGGCACGCTGAAAAAGCAACAATTGGGGAAAAAAAAAAAAAAGCAAGCCCAAAGCAAAAACAAACCAACCAACCCCTGGAAATCATGAATACTCGTGTGTCCCAAACCTTATCCCGTTTCACCAGGAATTTGAAATGAGAGCTGCGTTTCCTCTGGACCACAGTTTAAGGCAAAGTACTGAAGCTTTATCTGCCAGCTCTGATACAAACGTTGCCTTACAGCTGGAGGAAGACAACGGCAGGCTAGTCACTTCGATCCCCAAAATCAGGAGCCGCTCGTCGGTGTGCTGTGTGTATTCCCGACAACAATCGCAAGTCCAGCATCTTTCCTATGCAAATGACTGCAGATTGAAAAACTCATCAATAGGTGCTATAGTCTGCAAATAGTTTCGGTGTCGGCTTGGCAACTGTGACTCATGCTGTCGGACAAGTGAAAAGAAAACCACAG
>NC_138580.1:20293166-20498166 GCF_964289735.1 Phaethon aethereus
CCTGAAAGACACCATTAGAACATATTTTGTCTCTCTTCGCAAAAACAACCCTAACCTTTGGGACCCGCTCAAGTTCAGGATCATGCTCCAGCCCTTCCTGGACACTCCTTGACAAGAAGGCTGCTGAGAGCGGTGAAGGACCAGCAGCATGCCAAAACTTGCTCACCAGGGAGAAAACAGGGGCTGAGTGTGGAAGAGAAGAGGAAAGCAATGAGAAGGACAGGACATGGCAGGGGGTTCAACCAGCTCAGCCACCCTCCCCCCCCCCCCCGCCCCGAACTGGGGGAAATTCTATCAGAGGAGTGGCCAGAAACCACTTGGAGAAGGGCTGAGGTGCCTCCTGTTAACTCTACCTGGCCAAGCCCTCACCAAATTCAGCAGGAACTCCCCTAGAGCAATGCCAAGGACAGCCGCTGGTAAGGAAAGATTTGGGTAACAATCTGGCTCTGTTTTCCTCTCCTTACAGCTGCTGTGACAGGGGTGAACTCTTCCGCTTCTGCTGCTCCAAAGCTGAATCGAGCCCTGGAGAGAACGAGCGTGAACGCGTGTGTGCGCGCGCACGCGTGTGGAACCTGCATTTTCACACCATCTCAGTTTCTGCCTGTTTCTTTGGTTAACATTTGAAAAATCCATTTCCCAGAGCGATGTTTTAAGGAGAATGATTTAAAGCTGGAAGCCAACGGGACCATCTACACTTTTGTTTGCTTTTAGTTTTGCTACTGGATAAAAAGAGGGGAAAAAAACACTCTGGTGGGTAGCTTTCATTTTACTAGCCGCAAAAAAATCTGTTAGGAGTATGGTTAGGAGAAACAGTTAACAAGAGTTGGTTTATCAGAACTTGCCTGAGCCTTTCAAATGAGCACAGCTCAATGGCAGATACGAAAGGCAATGCGTAAGAGAGAAATTGGGTCGGCGATCTGCAGTAGCGTACTTGCCAGTGTGACCAGCGTGAACCTACAGCTAATGGGGACATCAGGATCTCCCAAATATGAGGACGGTGGAATGACCGGGGTGAAGAAGCAGCCTGTGGAGGTTTGGGGAAGCAGAAAGACTGGGTCATTACGAGGATCATAGACTGTAATTGCTGTTGAAAGGAAAAAAAAAAAAAAAAAAAAAAAGCAAAGCAGGTGATGTACTTAAGTCTTACTTTCTATATCCTTAATGAAAGGCACTGTTTTTAAAATGATACTTTCATGCTTAAAACATAAAGTTTTAGATAGACAAAATGTTTGCCAGGAATCCATCTTAAATTAGATTTTGGTTTATTTGCTCTGTTTTTAGCATGTTCTATCTAAATATATATATATATCTTAAAAGAAAAATAAAGGAAAGTAATAATCAAGAGTCATAAATTTCCAGCAATATCACAAAATCCCTCGTTAATGTCTCCATTGATTTAACAAAACGGACAAGGTCTGTACAATTTTTGAGAAGACAAACATGATCTAGTAACAGATTGGTATCTCTCTTCTTGGGGCTTTTCAGTGCATTTATTTAATGGTTTTGAATGTACATTACTTAACAGAAACATTAAATGCCAGTGCTGTGCAACAGTTTTGTTACTGTCTCTTTAAAAGTAAACAAACAAAAAATACATTCAAAAAAGCAAGGCCGTTTTGCTCATGTGATGGCAGAGGCTTTGGGCAGCTGCAACATGCACTGCTCCTGCTCAGAGACATTACCCAACATCAGTCAGCTGTCACCAACAGAGTTGCATGGAAAGCATTAAGGGATAAAAAGAAAGGTGGGGGGACGGGGGGAGGACCGAGCAAAATGCCACGCATGCCAGCTAGCCTTTCCAGAAGGAAGACACCAGAGTATGTGTATACGGGGGAGGAAAAAGGGGAGTAGAGAGTACTGACATAGAGAAAAACTTGACTTCAGGGGAAAAACCAGCAGCTCTCGGAAACTTGTTTAGCAGGTTCGCATTCCTAATGTAATCTGACTTCAGTGTCGGTTTTGGTTTTTGCCCTATTTCTTTACTTCGCTTTCCAAGAGAAATGTAACAAAACTGAGGTAGAAACAATGGTGGGCACACTCCAGCCTGGAAGATTTCTAAAGGATGCTAGATGAAGGACAATGGAGCCATACGTACACAATAAAAACTCAACTTTACAGTTTGGGAAGGGAAATAAATGTACTTTGAGGGTTCAGTTTTGCTTTGTTATTTGTACTGTTTGTTTGGTCACAGTCCACTGCGTTGCTATAAACAGCTCTGCAACCCATAGCTCTGCCAGAGACCTACGCTCATCCCACTCCCTACAGCTTCACCAAAATAACCTCAAAACCATGACTAGAGCCCCACAACAAAGGCCAGCAGTCACAGCTTAAGGTAATTTGCCTCTGGGAGTCCTACCAAATCTTACGTTTGATTATTTCAGATGCTAACGTAAACTGATTAAGTGGCTCTTTTTTTATCTATGCACCTTCTAAAGACTGTATCACGCAATTATCAAGGAGCAATGCGCTGAAAACTCTTACAGTTTACCAACGAGAAAAATTGTTCTGCTCTGGTTTGATCTGACAAATTGGCAAAAGAACTGCTTTTGAACACTGGGAAATCCTTCTGCTTCTGTTTTTAAAAACTGTAAAGCTTCAGTCATATCACACTTTAGTTTTTTCCTGGATACATTCAAAGTAATTTTCCTTGCCATTTTCCAATTGTTGAGGTAAACATACATATTTAATATAAAGTAACATTGAAGCCTAGCCTATAACTCTCAGCAGTACATAGTGCTTTCAACACATTCCTTTGAGGTACTGTACAAATCACAATCACTTTCCTGAGTTTTTGCAGACAGAACATTAAAAGAAATGAACTGCAGAAATTAAGGTCCAGATTACCATTACCCTGTTTTACCTGTTCTTAGATTAACACCGCAGAACAGACAGGATTGAGGAATACTGTTGCTCTTAGAATAGCAAAAATCTGGTTCTCTGTCGCAACACAACCGTTCATCTCTTTAGTCCAATAATGTTTGAAGTTAAAGCTCTTTATATTAGCACATGCCACCAATGTAATTGTGAGGCAAACAAAAAATAAAGCACCACTTCAGGCACTTGACAGCAACTAAATCTCAAGAACAGCAGAATGGAATCAACACACAGGGTTCATGTCCTTCTGAAATCAACCCACTTGCACCTTGCTCCTTGGTGAGTATTGTCTAGCTTGAACAGAACTGAGCATCAACATGCGCTTTCTGTCATGTGTGGCTTTTTCAGATCAGCAGCTCTTGTTTGATGCACTTTTCCTTCAAGTCTACCCTGGCTCTTTAGAGGCAAGGTAAATTGTAGTCTTCCCAGTACCCTTTGCAATTTTAACACTACTGAAAAGGGTTCTCTACCCTATGTAGCAGGTTCTGTGTGTGCCAACATTCATTACATCTTTTTTTTAAAGTAGTATCACTGACTGCAACCAAACATTTTGTTCCATTCAACATATGTATCAAGCTCTTTTTGAGATATGCTAGGCTGTATCTTGCAGAAAGCATTTTCAAAGTCTTGATATGTAACTGGCCTCAACTGGCTGGGCATAATGGCTGAAAGGTCTGTGGCTGGCATGGCGTGGAGTGGGCCCACCACGGCTTCCTGACACAAGTGAGCCACATCTAGTCCAGAAAAGCCTTCTGTGCGCTGGACAAGCAGTGCAACCTCCTTGTCATTGAGACAGTAATTGTGCTGTGAGAGCAGTTGTACTATTATCTGGTGCCTCGCTGTGCTGTCAGGAAGTGGGATTAAAAGTCGTTTCATGAAGTACCTTCGAAGAGATTCATCAATTTCTTCCGGTTTACTCGTGGCGCAAATTACTACTATTTGGTCCTCAGCAGAAGTCAGTACAGTGTCCAGCTGCATAAGGAACTCGGTTCTCATCCGACTTACTGGACTGTGTTCTTCACTCACTTGAGAAGAAAGGAGCATATCAATGTCACTAACAAAAATCACCGAGGGTTGGCGACACCTTGCCACGAGGAAGGAGGCATGGACAATCTTTTCTCCTTCTCCTAACCACTTTGTGACAAGGCCAGAGCCAGTGATTTTGAAAAATGTGGCCCCCAGCTGACTAGCTATACATCTGCCCATTAATGTTTTGCCTGTTCCCCGAGGTCCAAATAAAAGGATGCTCCGAGGTAGAGCAGTCAGTCCATTGAATGCATCTGACCTCAATACTGGCCATAAAACCTCCTCCTTAATGACGGCCTTTACTAGATCTAGGCCAGCGATGTCGCTCCAGTCCACAGGAGGTCCTTGGTTGATAATCTCATTGGTAACAAGGTCAATGAGGTGTGTGTCAGTATTCTTCAGTTGCTCGTCCACAGAGTGGTTGGATGAGGTAGCTGCACGAAGTCCCGGGCCTTGCATTGGGTGAGGCAGGAGCTGCCTGTGCTCATCACCGTGCTCATTCATTACTGGGGAGGTATACTTCCCAAATGAGTCACTCGATCTCGAACCCAGTGAGTTTTTAGCAGTACTATAGGATGGGGGTGTTAGAGCCCTACTGGACTGGCTGCTGAATTTCCTTTGCTGTTCAGAGGACATGAGCTGCTTTGTTGGCTTAAATGCTAAGGATGATGTTTCAGCACTTCTGTCAAAACCATTCCCCCTGTTTGCATTTGAAATGCTGTTGTCGGGCATTCGATACATGGGACTCTGTGTAGATCTCTGTTGGCCATAGCTGTAATTTCCATAACTGGAGTCCATTTCTCCTTGCCCTGCCATGTAGAAAGCTTTCCTTTTGAGAGAGCTGGCTGAACTGTTTGTCAGGGCAGACGGTGCGATGGGTGTCAGACCGTGACCCTGGTAGGAGTAGCTGGGGACAGTGGTTGGGGGCAGAGGGGTAGGAGCAGGGATTCCTGAAGGCAGGTACGCCGAGGGTGGTGGGGCACCCCCAGGGCTGTACCCAGGGCCAACAGCGGTTTGAGGAGGATAACTGGCAGAAGGGTAGCTGTAACTGGAGAGGTTAGAGGTCCCATTGTAGCCGGGGACGAGGGCTGGTGGCGGCGGTGGTGGCGGTGGCTGTAAAAGTCCCGAGCTATGTAGGGGCGATGGATGAGGGGATGGAAGTGCAGGTGCTGGCTGGCCACTGTAACTGGTATGCAAATAGGAGCCATTGTATCCTGCAGCGTATTCCTGAGATGGGAGCCCTGAATGAAGACTGGGAACGGTGTGACTTCCGCAGGTGCTGCTGGAGTAACTAGGTTCAGCCAGGTTACTGGCCACTCCAGGAGAGCTCCCGATGCTGGCCGAGACGTCTGTGGGAGGGAGGGCTGCACTTACCCCAGCTTTGCTGGCGGTGATAACGTCTGGGACACAGTTCATGGGATACACGCTCTCAGAGTTCAACGATGGCTGCCAGGGCTCGCTTTCATTCTTCCGGCCGTTCACCAGCCCCGAGGGAGCTTCAGAGTAATTGCTGAGAATGGGCCTCTCGGCTGGGCCTTCCAAAATACCGGAGTATTTTTCTGCATACTTTTTCAGAAGATTGGAGGCGGTCAGAGCCGAGATGTCGTCGTTGGCCCAGGCGTACTGGTAGGTGCGCTGCAGGTGCCCCCGGTAGGCTTCCACCTTGTGGGCTGGGGACCGGGTGGTTGAAGTGATATCAAAGTGCTGTTCTGGCCACTGGGCATGCTCCGGCGTCCACTGCATCTTCAAGCCTAGGGCGGCAGGAAAAAACAAAGTTAACAGCGAGCTCTGCCTTTTTCAGATCCTTTTAAATGAGTTCTCAAATGTACTGTCTGTGAACTTCTTCAGCTCTCTGAAACACTGTATTTAACACCACAAATCCTTAAGGAAAGAAAATGCAATGCCCTTATGAAGCAGCATAAACTGCTTGGTTTATTGTAGGCACATACACACGGAACCACATTTTTTGTCGATCCAGTAGGGGCTTACTCGTTGGTTTAAAAAAAATATAAGTAATGCCAGTTTTCTCCAAGTAATTAAATAAGACTCAGTACATTTTAAATACTCCGAGTGGAGATTTATTATTAACATACAAGGCATCCAACTGCTCTGTCCTCTCTCATCACTGTTTCAGTTTTATATTTTAACCAATATAAAAATATGAGACACAGCTGACAGATCACATCTAGGATACCTCTCTTATTTGGTACTGAACACCTAGTTAGCACAGTATAATGCACCCTGCGCAGAACAATATGACACAGACATAGCAGGTCATTCCATAATCCAACTCTCATCTAAAGTGGTCCACGACAGTTTCAAATCTGCTTCGTGGAGTGCAGCAAAGCAATCTCCCAGGCAGCGCTCCGTCGCTTTCATCACACAAAGCCTACAACTCGGTATGAATTACAACTGGCTCCTTTCTGCCTCTCAGTCCTGTTGTTGAGGCTCTGGAAAAAAAAACAAGCATGACTTGTCTGTCCGTCTCCTTGCTTGCTCTCTCTTCCCCCCTCCCCGCCTCACAGCCTCCAGGGTACAAAGAAAGAGCGTAAAAAAAAAAAAAAAAAGAAAAAAAGCGAAAAAAAAGATGAAGAAAAGGAAAAAGAAATGAAGCCAAGTCCCTAAAAGTTCTGTGGCTTCCACAGCTGGCTATAAAAAATCCTCTAAAAATTAAAAAAAAAAAGTAATTTTAAAGCAATTAATCTTGTAAACAATGTGATGTGAATTATCCCCCCTCCTCGTAATCCACCACGCGCCGTAAGAGCCGTTTACAAGCGTTAAGATAACCCCCTCCAACTCGTACCTATGCACGGTAAACGCATTGCTGATTTTCGTACAGCTGTATCAGACCGACCTCCTTAATCTCCCTCGTATTACCAAAAGTGATTTTTGCAAACTGCCTTGTGCCCTCTGGCACGGGTTCCCTGGGCCGGGGGAGGCCTGGGCGAAACGGAGCATCTGTGGCACTAGCTCCCCTCTGAATCACTGCAGACGATTTTGACAGCTTCTACCCCCTCCCGTTCTTCTCCCCAACCCCTTTAGCTCTTCATTGCCTGACTCTGGCATCTGACACGGCCAGCTTAGCCTCACTGAGCTAAACCCAACACAGCACACAGTTTGGTAACAGAATGGCATGTTTATTCCCTCCTGACTCCCTCTTCCTTGTTTGCAAAACCACTGCACCAGACACTGGAAGTTAATTAGCAGGATGATGCTGTGCTAATTGTGTTAATTTACAAGGTTTTAGTCAAAGAGAATCATGCCAGGGCTGGCACCGCTGTCATGCTCCCGACTTAATGATTAAGAAATACTGAAAACAAGGTGGGAAGGATTGCTGTAATTACACAATAAATGAATAAAGCAACAGATTCATTTGCAATTATATTTTATTGCAGTTGCACTCATTTGCATTTGGATTCTTCATTTTTATTTTTGGATTCTTGCATTTGCAAATCACCAATTCGTTTAAATTTAGTCTGAAAACTGCAAAGTACGTCTAATTGAGTCTTGTGTTTTATTAGTACAAGTACTGCAAATCTCAGTCCACATGAGCATGCCACTGATTACTTGTGGATTTTTTTTCTCAGTGTTCTCTTTCCCTCTCGTTTTTCAAACACTTTGACAACTTGACAAAAATGTCTGTTAACAATTATACAGTTATCCTATAAAAGTTAATGCAGAGAAGTGCTTTTGACAAATGCAGCTTTGAGACTGAGTTTTTGGCAGATTCGTTTCTTTCATTTAGTGTTAATATAACCTTTTTTGCTAATTGTTTCTGATATTTCAACCACTGCCTTCCAGAGGGGGTAAATGTATCATGAAATTGGGTGAAATCATAGAAATCATGCTCATTTGAAAAAAATGCAATTTTAATAGGAAACTATCAGCAGCTTTTCAGAAATCATACTGTGTTAAATTCAGCCGGAAATCTGAAGAGCAAATCACCAAGAGCCAATTGCAAGTAATCAGTATCTAAAATTATTCTTGTGTCATGGGATTTACTTCAAGCTTTTTTAAAAGGAAAGAATATTAATGTTCCTGCAATGCAGAACTGCCTAGCAGACATACAAGTTCATTACCCCTATGGGAAAAAAAAAAAAAAAAAGCTAAACCAACCAAAACATATCAGTGTTCTGCAATATTGGGCTTATAAGGTTACCAAAACACTGAAAGCTTCTGTTACAGAGATGCAGAAGGACTTAAGCAGATTGATGCTTCACTAGATACTAATGCATGGATGCCATGAGAAAGACTCTTCACAAAGAATACACTAAAGCCACAGTGAAACTTTTTAAAAAGAAGGTAACACAGGCATGGATAGACCAGAGAATCTGGCTGGGCTAGTACTTATACTGTAGTTAATGAATATGGTTTTGGCACATTGTCTTTAACAGCTTCTGAAAGAAAGACGATTCAATTTAAAGAGATAAAAGAATGCACTACGTCAGAGCACAACAACATATATCGTACGCTACCCACTTAGCAAGCTTTTCAAAATACTTTCCACAAATACTTCTAAAATTTCATCAATTGATCTTTCTTACTTAGAATGGATCATGTGTTTTTAAAATAGAATTATTTTATTTCTAGTCACAGTGGGGATATGTATTTAGATGGTATAAAAATTCAAGTCTTTGAATTTTATTTGTCCAGATTAATTTATTTTTCTTATTATGAGGCTGCAAAACAATGTCAGAAAATCTGAATTATCCGTTATAAGAGGAGGAGGGAAATCACATCATCAACATTCTTTATTTGGAATAATTGCTAGATAGAACAGTAGTTTCACATTGTCATGCTATCTTTGGATATGCTCACTGCACAATAATTGAAAGTTTATTTATTGATGCATATTAAATACCAATGCATTTAACAAAGGCTGTAAAGGCAGGATTAAGCTTTCATTAGATAAGCTTAAGAGAACAGGACTTGTTCTCATCCCATGAAACATGAGCATTTATTCCAGCACATTGCAATCATTATTGTTATTTGGAAGCATAGGTTAATAGTTAACCATAAGCATATTTTTTGCATTAGTATGCAGTGAAGAAATCTGTATTTACATGGAGTCTACTGGAATGATCTGGACTGGGGGGCACAAATAGCCATTTACTCCATTTGATATTAATTGAAAAAGCAGTAAACTTTTGCTAGGTTTGACTCCGTTGGTTAATAGTTCAATAATTGTTTGACAAAAGTAAAATGTCTGATTTGGGAGAGAAAAAAAAATAAGGAGTTGTAGTTTCTTTTAATTATGCAAACACTTCCCCGCTGCAATTGCTTAATGTTTGCAGCCACTTCCTCTCCGTATTTTAAATTGTATTTTATTAGGTGCTTTTTGATTGAGCTGATACACCTTCCTGCATTTCTTTTGTTAGGAATCCAAATGCTGATATAACCATCTAAAATCAGGTAAATAGGGGCATATCCAGAGGCTGCATTTTCTTTTAGCGTAATTTAAAATCTGACATAAACCATCGTCCTGCAAATAGTGTATTTGCTTAATAACTTACTGAAAATCCAGAAGCAACGCAAGGCTGAATGCATTTTTCAAAAAAATCTTTGCTAACTTAGGAATCCTCTGAGCTATCAACATTTTTGAACTGTGTAAACTGTGCTGGTACAGGCTGTAAAAGGCAAAAGGAAAGGATTCTGTTCTCTAAGTACAGGTATGTACTTATCAGAGAATTGCTTTTAAGATAAATTTAATACATTATATAGGAGAGGCAGTGTAGGCTTTTTCAGCAGTATCTATTTTTCCTTGTCTTGACAGCCCTGCTATACATCCCTCCTCCAGTAATTCTTCCAGTTGGATCTTTCTGAATTACATTTAAAGTAATTATAGTCAACAAATTCATTATTCAACTACTTTGAACCCCTTCTAATTTTGTGCACTTAGCATGAAAATGTAGGCTCTAATATATAATGCTTCATCAGTTTCACATACAGTAATTCCATATGGCAGAAATCCACTTACATATTCAGATTTATGAATTAAAATAAACAAACGAACACCCGCACCCCACCTCCTAGTACACACACAAAGGAACAAGCAATGTTCTACACACTCTGGGTGTCCAGCAGGGCCTGATCTTGCTGGGAGCTTGAGTGAGTTTCTGCATGCTAAGGACTCTCCTCCACTGGTGCCCTCAGTATCATGTCAAACTGCTCAGCACCTTACAGGATTATATCTATTACAAAAGATAAAAATAAATAACTAGTCTTCCCTTTCAGTTTAAATAGTAGGGTTTCTGTTGAAAACAGACATGGAGAAGTCCAGAAATATTAGCTAGGACCACACTGGATGAAAACACAACAAAGGATTGACAATGTCCCCCAGACAAGTCCCAACGATGACAATCAGCTTCCAACTACACAACTCGGTTTGCAACGATCTGCTTTAGACAAAGGACACTGTGACTTTAAGAAACCTCTCATCTATTCACATGTCTAATAAAATAATCAAGCTAAAATTAAATCACATGCTACTGAGGTTTTCTGAAGATACCGGCAGAGGTTGCATTACACTTCCAGAGGTGCCGGGGAACAAAACCTAAATGACATGGCTGCTGTGCACAAGGAGCTAGAAACAGGGCAGCACACCCACCTTCCCAACCAGCTACCAAAGTTTCACTTTGGATCAGGGGCTTCCAAGTGTTCCTTCAACATACCTCAGGCAAAACAAAATAATTCTGCTCCTGTTGTGGTGTCTCTGTGGCTGCCCTGTTCATCCCTGCAGTGCCTTAGGCCCTATCTAGCACAGGTCTGCAAACATCAGGAGCTCAAGCAGGTTCTTAACTTTAGGCGTGTGGCTAAATGTGATCTGAGCAACTGCTTAATGCGCTGTTGAAAAGGGGTGGCCCGCACCCGGATTGAACAAGTAAATGAGATGCTGCTGGTAGTTGTCCGTAACAGACTCGTAGGAGCACACAGTGTCGCGAGGCAGGAAACGACTGCAAAACCACAGCTCTGAGTACCACCAGCCCTCCTCCCTCTAGACTTGCAAGTGGATGTGAACTTCATCACTTTGGATTTAGCCAAAGACTCCAAAAGCTGCCTCTGCCCACTGAACTGTTACTTTCAGCTCTGTCTCCAGTTATTCAAGACACTGAGGCTTTTTTACACAACCGACCATAACGATTTTAGCCAAGGGATTGCTTCTTGTGGACACGCAGAGATCAGCTCTGCCAAAACAGCTATTGACTTAAACAGGCACTTCACCGGGAACATGCCAGGACTCCTCAGGCCTCATACTTCAGTGAGAGCCAAAGGTGTTAGTACCTTGAGGATCAGGCCTTAAATCCACATTTTAAAATCCTTCTTAAGCATGGGACAGAGCTGAATAAATCGCTGGAACCGCTGATCGAGATGTAGGACACGCAACTCCCTGGGTTTGTACAAAATCTGATAATATTTTGTAAGACTGTATACTGTCATATGTCCGATAATAATAAAAAAAAAATTCAAGATAAAACATTTCTTTTACACTCCATTTTTATCAATAAGCATAATTTCGGCTGTTTGAAGATTGTGCAACTGATCTCTCTTAATTGGAAACAGGAGGGATTTTGAAGAGTGGATTGAGCTAATTATGTTTTGCAGAGAAAAAAAAAAAAAAAAGGAAAGAAAATGATTCCCACATTTATTTTCTAATTACTCAGTGAAGACCTCTGCTCCAGTCCATGAGGAACTCCTTTGACGTCAAAGGATTTGGTGGGAGGAAGAGCCTCCAACTGAGCTGCCCAGCTGTACAGGCCCAACTTTGGAAGCTTTTTTCAGTAAGTGGCAGCCACGGACTCATGCAAACAGGCCTGGAAAGTGCTCTCAGCATTTTCTTGGTAGGGGTCTGTTCTTCCTCTTATTATATATAGCCTATGCATGCCACGTGCATCAGTGGGAGCAAGCTGTTGGCAGGGTGTTTACAATATGATTCCCATCCAGCAGGGCTAGTGAAAACATTTCAATCTTTAAAACAAAACACTTAAATCACAAGTAATATTGATGATCACATATATGTCAACAGCACTTAAAGATAAAAGCAGTATGAAAAATGCAACATATTTTAGGAGAGCCTGGACCAGTTAAAAATAAAATTCCAGACACGGACTCTCAAACTAATACATCACAATTATCTAATTTAAATACTGTCAAATGATTATTCCTTTTAAATCACACTTTCACACCTCACAACAGCAAATTGCAATACGTTTACAGCAAATGAGTTCTCTCCCTCCAAGCCCCTTCCCTGCCATTTACATAAAGCAGTGCCTTTGATAGTCACAAAGACATTTCTGGCTAAATGGCCTTTAGCGGATCTATCAGCTTCAAAGGCCTTAAAAAACAGAAATAAGGAGAAATAATAGTCAAGCAAGCAAGGGGAAACTAGGTCCAGAGATGTCACTATCACAATTTGCCAGCAGAAGCAAGTCGGATCTGCAGGCGAGCCAAGCAGCAGCCCACAGATGAGGATGATGGGGACTGTAGCTATTCCTTGGGCACCCCATGGGACCCCCGAGGATGCTGCCCACCTCGGAGGTATCGGTTTCTCTGCAGCAGCAGTCCTTAAGCACAAACACATCCTCGGTTCAGGGCTCTATCCTTGCAGTGTAATCACACTGATGCACTATTACTGTGTACCGTAAGTACATTAAACCCTTTACGCATCCATGTGTCGGTACCCTCCTATACAGAGAATTGGTCACAATTAATTGTCATTAATTGTAGTTTATCTTTTACATCTTTTGCTATATCAGTCTGCCCTCACTGTACTCATTTGCTCCTAACACTTTTCTAAACCAACTAGAAAACACACTAACAAAGACAACAATTGCAATGAGTTTTCTTTTAACCTATTATGATGCTTCCTCTTCCCAGGCTTTACATTTTTAAGCTGTTTCTGTCAAGTATGTCCAAACAGTACCATGCCTTTAAAGGACCTAGTATATTTTCTCAATGCCAAATGAATAAGACCATAATAGTTTCTGAGAGAATACTCAGAAGAACAGTAACTGTAAACAAAAGTAAGCATAACTTATAAAAAACCAGTAACTTTTTGTAGTCCACTGAACACATGCTTATAGTTATAATGTATTTTTAAAAGATGTAATATACAACATAATGTGCAATTTATGCCTATATAAACATGAGAATCAATATAACTACTGCAGGATAACTCTAGTGACTCTGAGAATTAAAGTATTCACATGATAAAATATAGTAATAAATTAATATGGAGTTCAGCCACTTGGCACAAGTCTTTATGTATATTTGCAAATACAAAACATTATAGACCTGGAGCACGATTCTGCTCCCACTGAAGTGCTTACTTCAAGTCTCCAATAAACCCAACTGAAGCTTTTAGAAGTGCAGCAAAATGCATACTCTCTTTTTAAGCTACAAAATAGCAGAAGTAGCCTTTTCCCTGGATCCCCTTCCAGAAGTGGAGTTTGAGGCACATTTACCTTGAAAGAGCATAACACAAATCCTTAAAAGCAGAGCAGACAAAATACGCTCACTGCTTTATCGCGTTTCTCATGTAATCAACTGCAGCAGGTGACACACAGAACCCTGACTTGTTTCTTAGCAAGTAAGTGAGAGGGAAAAGGGATGAATTTTCATCACTAAGGAGCCTCACACGGAATGTTCATATCCTGACCTAAACTCCTCCAGGAAAAAAAAAAAAATCTGAAAATTATAATTTTCAAATATTGGATTCTATTATTTTTTCCATTTCTGTCGCTAATCATGATTCAGTAAATTGTTTCCTTTTACAAGAATTTTTTTCATTCACACTTAGAATTATTACTCAGTTCCTCATCATAAATAAAGCATTTTAAAAATGTTTTTTTCACATATCTTAAATCCATTAAGACAATTTCCTTCTTAGGCTCACTTCTTTTTGCCAAATGAAGATCATCAGGACATACCACATGTGTCCATAGGGACAGCAGAGCTAATGAATATGTATGGTTTATGTCACAACAGAGCACTCCCCTTGTTCTGCAGTATCGACCTTCTCTTATGTGAGTAAATAACAGGTGAGCACTTGTGCATGAGGATAAATGGGGTTAAAACTGCCATAAAGGGACATACTTTATTTGAACAAAGTGGGTGCACAATAAAGAGATTTAAGTGATGCTGAATTATTTTTTATATCCTGCTGTTCCAAAATGTTAGAAAATTATCTTGCTCTAAAACACAAAACCAAGCTACATAGCAAGAGTTACTTAAAATATATTTCCCTCCAATTAACAGCAGCAGCACTCTGTATAAATTCCACTACATTATACTTTTTAATATATTTTTAGTCATCATACTTTTAAAAAAAATACGTATGTATTTCATAGCTTTATGTAATAGCAAGAGCAGGCTAATTTCAGAGATTTATCTAACCAGCACTATTTGCCTTACAAATATGAAGGAAAAGATCAATTCCAGTAAGTATCAAATAACTATAGCCAGGTTTGACCCAATACACTCGAATAACAAGAGTGAAAAAGCAAATTTATATGGGCCAATAACACAATGCTCCAGCCTGTAACCAGGAATACTGCTTTCCTTCTAAAGCGCTTATTCCAAAATCTACCAACACAGGAAAGGTATAAACAGTTGCTTTACTGAGATTAGACTACCTCTGCTGATTAGCTAAATGAGAACAAATACTGATTAAATGTATATATAGAAGTAATCTGATACTCAAGAAAAAAAATCCTTCTTAAGATGACTCCACAGTGTACAAAGCTTTCACAAAATTTGTTTATGTTATTTATGCATTTTGCTTTTTGGCAATCTGCACATTAATTTTTAATGAAATAGTAAAGAGATGTTGCATCTCACACTTCGATAAAAATATTCTATAGCCAGGACTGGGTGACATAGTGCATTAATTCAGTGTCCTTCACTCCTGGGACCTGCGTATAATTTAGTCCAGCCTGAAGAAAATAACTTTGATCTGAAGGCTGTGGAAAAAGCTACATATGAAATGAGTTTTGGTGGGTTTAGTGTTGTTTCTTATATACAAGACGACATATGAAGATAAACTGCTTTAGAATGCTCCTGACGTGGCCCAGGATTAAGAGCAGGGAGCTCTTAGCAGAGCTCATCCACTCTTTCCCTTTTTCCCATCGTACCAGACACACACCACACACATTTCTCTCTACTACAAGCATCAGAGTGGCTAGCACTGGCATACACTGTCTTTCCAAAGAGAATATCCCGCATAAAAGTATCATTGTATTATTAACCAGCATACTTCTTTGATCTCTCCGTTAAAAAACCAAAAAACCACGAACAACAACGTCTATTATTTCAACGTGAGAGATGACGTTGGAAGAAGGGGTGATGTTATCACAGGGAACCCGAGATTTCCTCCCCAAGGTAGGGAACATCTTAGCTAAGTCATCAGAACTGCATTAATCACGCTCTTAGGGAAAACAGAGCTCCGGCACGGCTCCTTCCCGGGCTTGGCTGCGTGAGCAGCTGACCCTTCCTTTCCTTCCTGCCCCCCCCAAAGCAGAGAAACAAGATTAAAAGCAGAAGCATAACCAAAGAACTGACATCCTAGAAACACTAAGCTGAGCTAAATCTTTTCCCCACTTAAACCTTTCAATTATTGTATTCCACAAATTCCAAAGATTCTTTCTTGCTCATTCAATAAAATGTATCTGAATTAACTACTGAAAAATGGAATATAGACTATTTTTTGCATGCTCTTGGTTTGGGACTTACTGTATCGTTTCCTGAGCATTTGAAAGGAACTATATAGATTGTTCAGTTAGCTAGACAAATTAGCCGGGGGACGGGGGGAGGAGGAACAGGGAATTTTCTATAGACAAATATAGAAATCTCTCTCTGTATATGCATATACATTTGTATATTTTACACACACCCGGGAGAGAATGCCTTAACTGAGAAATTTAACTCTGTGTATGCTGATATTTTTGCCCTATTCCTGGAGAGAGTGGGAAGGGAAAAAACCTAACTCCTCACGTTGTATACTGGTTCTCCTTTCTCAAAAAGAGCAAAGTTCATGCTGCAACAGGAAAAGTTGAGCCATGTCCTGAAACACACAGTATGTCCTTGAGCGGGTGCACAAGCGTTGCAAGGGGCAGAAGAGAAGAACGTGCTGGCTTTAAAACCAGAAAGAAATGATAGAGCCCAGCTGATAAAATGTCACATTCCTCTTCAGCTACCACACAAATTCAGCCTTTTCTGTTGACAGCCTTCAAGAGACAACAAAAATCTAAACCATGCGATGATCGTATCAGTAACTAGGTGAGCACTGTTGATAGCTTAAATAACAATAAACTGTGTTATTTTTCCTGTAATTTTGTCCATAGTGTTATGGCATATGTAGTCATCTAATGATGAAATAGTTTTAAAATTTGCTTCAGGGTACAGAAGTCAAGATCCACTGATTAGCATCTCAAAGTGCACTACAGGCACACATTGTATAGCTGAATAATAGCACTTGTGTTTGTATGATGTTTTAAAAAAACAAAAAACCAAAATCCACTATTTTACTTGATGTTTGATGATGCATATTGATGAAAGTCCTTTCTCTCACAAAACATACAATATAACACAGCTAACTGTAAGAATTTCAAAGAGAAGGTAGAAAGGTAGCATCACAAAAAGAGCCAAAAAGGGGTTTTGGTGTCAACACAAGATGCCTAGACCCTGAAGTTCATGGGCTTGATTCTCCTGTCGCTCCTCTGGTTTGAAGTCGCAAGTACCACTAAAGTTTACAATTTATTGTGGAGACAAATATGCCCCACTTTTTACTTTATTATTTTCATTTTAGGCAACAATTATTCAGCAGTTACTTACACAAATGACATTTCGTTCGCCAGCATTTGGGTGTTGTGCCTCATGTTTAATAAAAACTCACCACAGAAAATATTTAATTAAAATCTAGACAGAGACTTCTGATACTGGCTGCACCAGCTCAGTTTCTGTTTTATTTCCTATGCCTAATAAGGTGGCTTTCAAACTTTATTGAATGTGAACCTTCCTAAAATTTGCTGTAAACTGACTGGACAGAAGTCTGATTCCAGACACACTCCGAGATGCCAGTCCAACGTACCGCCTTCAGCAGCGCCGCAAGTCCCATGTGTGTCCCCCTTTTGTCATTTCTCCAGTCACCATGTACTACAAGGTTTTAGCTACAAAACTCTCTATCAAATTTTGTGTTAAATAATATTATGAAAGTGCATCCACATGAATTTAGTATTAAAAATACTATACGGTATCAACAGGAACATTAGGATTTTACTAATTATTCAGCAACTATCAGCTTAAATTCTTTTTTTCCGTTAACACTTCTCTTTTCACCCAGAATATGTAAGTAGCATACAGGAATGGCTTAAAAGAAAGCTTAACATTAATACAGTTAAACACACTTAGCATCAAAAATTAAGTTCATAAACTAACAAATATTCATGGAAGTATTTGATTCCAGTAGTACAAATTTATTAAGCTTCGCTTTTACTTTGGAAGAGTTTTTCAGAAGTTAAAAAAACCTACCAGGTTGAATTATGAGGTATTGTGAAAGCTGTGAGAGTTTTGTGATTGCAAGTAACAGATTTACAGATCTGTAAGATCTGCAAAAGATTTACAGATAACAATTGAAAGGTGCATTATACTAATCAGAGGAATGCATAACCTTTGCAAAGCAGGTAGGAGTGAATCATTTTAATTTTCTCTCTTCTTGTGGCTTTATGTTCTTACGCAAGGGAAGCAGAGGAAACCTAAATATGACCCTATTTAGATATATTAACTGCAAAGCCTTTGTAGAATTTTTAAGCAAACAGGATTGTGCTTCCAACGCTGCCCATCTAGTTTTCCAAAGTGTTAAATTGGATGGCTACTTGGACAGCTCTCTATTCATTACTGAACTGTGGAAAGGAAACACAGAGGTGGCATTTTCCTTTTAAAACATCTAATGCCTTGTAGTCAGATTCCAAAGCATCAAGGAGAGGGTTTTTTTTTTTTTTTGCTAGACAAGCTGTCGTAATTGAAATGAAGTCTAATCAGACTCATTACTGTTTTCAGCAATTTGCACCACCAAAGATGCTTATTAGGTAACAGTGTTTAATAAACCGCTCTTTAGAAAACTACCAGTAATGAGCTCTTAACAGCCAATCTTTAGCGTGAATGTAATGTGAAAAGTGTTCCTAGCGCTGAATAGATTTTCACATTTAGTAGTGTCATAATTAAGCTCAAGGAATTGGTAGCTGTGATGATAGATTTACTGCAATCTAGACTTTTTTTCCCCCTGAAAAAATATTTGAAAATACTTGGGGTTCAATAACATTTCCAGAGCAAATTTTAAAACGCTTAAAGACTGTGCTAGACTGGATTATCTCTGTAAATGGTGCTTAATCAGAGAGTATTTGGGGAATGCATAGAGTACTGTAAATTTGATATCATCTAGCAGGCACACATGAAGTTAATTCCACCTAGCTTTGTTTGACTGCTCTTCCATCACTTAACAATTTCCAGCCATTAATGTACAAATAATAAATGTTGTCACCAGCTGAATGATAATGAACAAAAATGGCCAATAAATAGAGATACTTGAAGAAACACTTGTCAGTTCTCCTTCCACAGTAACAGCTGAAAATACTTGAGAAAAAATTGAGCAAATTACTTGATTTCAAAATAAAATTATGGATGTATAATATACGTGTATATTTATGCATACCCCCCCCCCCGCTCTTTTTCCTACATGTCTCACATACCATCAACTCCTAGTACTTACTTAGCACCAAAAAACCCCAGGTTCCTAATGTAAAGAACACCACAGCTCTGAAAATGTAACACTGTGAAATATATTATTCATAAACCACAGCCATCAGCAAGAGATAAGTTTTCATCAATAGAAACTTCAATTTAACTAGACGTACACCTCACTGCACTAGTCATATCAATATTAGTACCTAACAAATGCTGAAAGAGGCAAAAAAGAAAATAAATTGCATGTATAAGCTCTAGCTAATTAAATATCCAGAGCAAATCTTGAGGAATAGCCACCGTTCTCTCACCAGATTGATTTAGGCCTGACATAATATTTAAAGTTATCAATAAGAAATGACCAAGACTACTTTTCGGTCTCCCACTAGGAGAAATACATAGGGATGCAAATGTTGTTTTGCTTACTAGAGATTCTGCCGGAGAAGGTTTGTGTCGGCGGCCAAGACTTTGGAAAGAAGCGCATAAAGATGAGTAATCAATAATGAAACCACCAACAAAATGCTGAAGACTAATTCTCTTGAACCGAGATTTTTATATCAGAATTTCATGTTAAGATGTTAAGAAGAGTTCCTTTACTGAATGAATGCTCTCATTACATCTTTCGTATACCCTAGCCCCCAAACTTCAGTAATCCTAAATGCAGCCTCTAAGCCTCCATATCTGTTCGCAGCTTTCTGAATCAATAGGACTATGAGAACTGAGACTACCAAATTAATGCCAGTTTCATTTGATTTTGTGGTACATGCTTCTTTGCACTACAAAGTGGAAAAAGGATAAAAAAACCCGCCCCACACCCAGAACTCATTCCCAGATGGGTTTTTGTAGCTTTCAGATCAGAATATCTTCCAGTTTCTTAAGTCTGAACTGAATTTGTACTCAGATCCAACATTTACAGCGCTGCTGCTTACCCTATCACGCAATTCCAAACTCTGCACCTTTAAGTCACACACTTAGTTTCGATCCTCTGTAAAATACCATAACATTAAAAAGAAAAAACATAAAATAAAATAACAGAGACTCCACAGCTGCTTTGGACTGCCTTCTCTGAATAATGCATTAAACTTCACATCATTTGTGAGTGACAACCCGAAGCTCTAAGCTACATAATATGCATTTTGTACTGTTGATTTTAGTAAGCGCAGATGCTCTGAAGCATCAATTGCTCATCAATACGTCCTTCAATACCATACATTATATTTTTAGTAGTTTAAAACCAAGGTTGACAGAAATGCGGCATCCACAGGAGCTATCTTAGGCATCATTATAAAACTTTGGTTACCATCCTTTCTTACATCTAACATAAAATTAAAGCAGGGTGGAACCTTCAGTGTATTCCTTCTGTATCCTAGCACTACCAAAAAAAATTAAAAAAAAAAAAAAAAAAAAATCACTTTTCAGCCTCAGATGCATCAGTTTTTTATCAAGCCCACAAAACAGCACTCTGCTCACCTAAGAGGCTGACCCCAAACAATGACTGACTTTTAATAGAAATCGAGAGTCTTCCTTCTGATATCTCTAGGCCTGCTTAGCCTGATCCCAAAAGCCTTCTTTATCAGACCGTTAGACGAGTTTCCACTGAAGAACTAGGACCCACCAAATTGTACACTCCTTACAGGCTGCTACTCTGAGATGGAGTGTTGTATATAGAGGAGTACAGACTAGCATAAGAAATTGCAAAAGTATAGGAAGTCAAAGAAGGAGGTGAAGCTACAGGGCAGGGGCAGGTCAAACCCAAGTCAGAATTTGCCCCAAAACACTGTGAATTGGTAAGAAGGAGCAATAGGATCCTAAACAAAGGACAGCGAGAAAAACCTTAAGACCCATCTTGAAGTTAAGGCGCTGCCATTGGCCAGTGCCTCTGGGGTGGCAGAGGCTGAGGACTGTCCCCAGGAGCATGACCAAGCAGGTGGAGACAGCTCTAGTGGCAATGTTTGCTGTTATTCAAACCGCAGGTGAGCCCCGGGGCCTCTCGTCTCAGGACAACTCCACCAAAAGACAGCATAAATACCAGAAACTGGAGTCTACGTGAAATCTATTGCACTTCCTACAGCAGCATAGACATTATTTTCTTCTCCATCAGTGAAATTCCAATATTATAGCCCAACGTCTCCCAGTCAGGACCCAGCATCAATCACAGTTTGCCCTTCAGCAAAAGGCACCACCATAAACAATCCGTAGGGTGCCTTTGAGTACAGAACGCCTCAGATTTCATCATTCTCTTGTTTATGGCAATTTTATTTAGATTTTTTTTGTGGGCTAGAGAGCAGCTTGGATAAAATACCATATAAAATTGTTTCACTTGGTGTTCTGCACTGTTTGTTTGTCGGCTTTTTAAACACCCACCCCCCAAATTAAACTTAATTATTCCAAACAGAAGCAGCCACTTGTCCGAACGACCGTGCACAAACCACCCCTGCGGAGTGCCGAGGTTCCTGTTCTATTATGACACACTTACAAAAGCTACATAATAGATGAGCTGCAGCAGATGAGAACATTTGTCTAACAGAACTGGAATCCTTTGTATGATGGCAGACAATATTCCCAGCACTTCAGATTGGTTTAAACACACAGATTTGCCTCGTAGGTCTTTCTTTAAACGTAGAGAAGTCTAGTACCCAACTTCGCCGACTGAAATTGCGTACGGAAACATCTCCTTATAAAATGAAGGAGGCAAAAGGAAGACCATTAGGTCCTATATAATACAGTTGTGGTTTTGTCTGGGGGATGGGGGTTAATAGTGAAAATGCATGTGTGAGTGAGGAAAACATCCACGAGCTTTGGAGGGATTGGGGTGAGCACAGCAGAACATAGCAGTCCTTGACTTTTTACTTTATTTTTCATAGAATCTGTTTTCTGCTTTTCCACTACAGAGCTTTCTATTTATTTTAGCATAACTCCATATATTTGTCATTAAACAATCAAGTTCTAATAAAAAACATAATGCAAACAGCCAGTTGTGTAATGAAAAACAACACGGGGTTGAAGGGGGGTTCCTGCCTGATCTCAGCAGCAGATTAGCTTATGCCCTGCAGCATGAGATGGGGAAATATGTTCCTCACTACTACAGTTTTGATTCTGTATTTGTATTTTAGATGTATTTTTAAAAAGACACAGTATAAAGCTTTGGTTCAGAGAATCTCTCCCTCTCTCTGTATATGCATGTATAACCGTACACATATATTTACTTCCCTTCCCAGAGCAGGGATGATGTTTGTCTCTAGCAATGGCACAGTGTCAAGTCTGGAATCCAGCAGACAGAAAAAGCACACAACCAGTAAAAAACCATGTTTTGGACTATCCCAATACAGACTGTATCAACTGCAATCCCAAATACATGTCCTTTTGAGAAATTCTGTGACCCTTTTTTCAGCAACCATCCCGCTGCACTGCAGCATACTGCAAGATTATTTTTGCCTAGAGAATGACATAGTTTTATTCATAAAAAGGTAAAAACCATTCAGTTAATTGCTTTTTATACTCAATAAATCTTAACAATTTATTCACTAGCAGCAAGCCAGGAGATCTCCTCCAACAGACACAGATCTTTCAGATGCATCTTTCCTCCTGTATCTGACATACATGATCTCCTTCCCTTCCCCCAGTTCTTTACATGCGTTTCTGCACTGTCCTCTGTCTCAAAGCTAAAGCTGTGTCAAATCAAGAGCAGCAGTGCTAAAGGGTGGTCAGAAAATAGGACAGCAAAGGTTTTTGAAGTTAACAAAGCAGCATCCTGTTCCTACCATCTATCAAGCATGTTTCTGGTTTCTTCATGTACTGAAGGCCAGATTGGGTGATTGCTGCTCACTTTAGGAATTTAACTCTGCAGATACAACACAGCCCTTCAGGACACTCACCCCAAAGGCTTGTGACATTCATATGGGAAAGATCCCGTCTCAGTCTACGTCAGCCCGCTGGCTGAGAGTCAGGCAAATACCTAACCCACTATACCAGTATACGAGGTTAGCTGTTCTGAAGATATATCCAAGAATAAAGAGTAAAGTAGACAGTAGGAACAAGAAAATCACATTTATGAGGACTTCAGAAACTTTAGTCCATGAAAGACAGGGAAATGAGTCAGAACCGCTATACTCAAATCTTCGTTGAGTACTTGCTAAGGCAAAAGAAGGCTTTAAAGTCGTTTGTGGCCTTACTTAAGATTTTTTGTTAGTTGTTTAGATATTTTTTTAAACTTCACATTGTTTTCCTTAAGTATATAATTATTTAGGCACATTATGATACAAAGATCTTGCGCCATCTTTTCACAAATACATCCAAAACATTTTACATAAAACCCCCGTATTTGATTTAATGAAAAATGCCTTGGGCTGTATCCATGTCTTGTTCATTCTATGTATTAAACAGAGAGTTTGTCATGACTGAACTAAAAGGTACTTGATAATAAATGGTTAGAGGGCATGGGCTGATATTTAAGAGGTAAGGTTGCACCAAGGTAGCTTTGATGGGCCATTTTATATTGAGGATAACCAGAAATGACATTTCTTAAAAAGGTCTGGATTGCTAAAGAGGAGGAATGCCCTAAATGCATCAGTGAAAACTGCTGCTGAGCATGACTGCTTTTATTAATATTTTGACTATTTTCGAAGGAAAGACAGTCATGCTACAAATGTTTTTTCAATAAATCTCTGGCGAGTACTGGGCATTTCCAAGATCAGTTACACAGCATACTCTTAAAATGATTAAACTGTCTCTTGCAGCACTTTAAATGATAGACTGTCTAGAAAAAGCACTAGTGCCCCACAAATTAGGAATTGTAGCAGTAGTTGATAAGCTAGAATGAGCTCTGGGCCATTTTAGGACACACCTCATACTCATTACTGGGCTGCACCTATTGGAAGAATTCTTCCTCTTGTGTAAGGTCATTCAACTGCATTAAAATACCTCACTGTAATGTTACCTCTTTATAACACCCCACATACTTGGGTATGGAAGTGCTGGTTATGGGATGAACAATGAGCTTACTTTTATAGGCACTGCATAAAGATACTGCTTATGTGATTTAGTCGAAAAAGAAAATTTAATCTATATTTCTGGGATATCTCTATCTAAAGCCACAAGTTGCTATGACAGAGAATTTAAATTGTTTGAACGGTTCCCCTGCTCCTTTCTTCAAGTTGTTATTAATGTCTATAATTTAGGTCTGCATGTTGCTAACATGCATGTGGATATCTTGCTAGTCATATGAATAAAGCTGCATAATTAGGTACTGGCATAATTTGTAGCCTCCAACTCTTTCTCCCACTTCCCTTTCCTGATGCTCCTTGAAAAGACTGTGATTTATGTTGGCGGCAGATCGTGCCACCATTATTCACAGAAATACCCTTTGCCTGTGATTTCTTTGAAATTAGTGACAAAAAATTAAACCTCCTAGCAGTCACCAAGGATGGGGATATACGGCAACAACTCCTCTGCCACCAACAGGTTGGGGGAGTATGATTGTGTTGCTGGGATGGGAATTTGGGCAGGTGACCAAATGGTTACCTGTGCTTACCCTTTCATCCTCCAAACTGACAGATACTTCTTCAAATTCTCAGAACTCCTTTTACAGAGTCTCCATTTGACAATTTCCAAACATGCCCCAATGTGTTGACGAAGTTCATCTCTGTTAACAGGAAATGAAACTGAAATAAAGAGGCACTCTTCGTGTTGACTGCGAGCATTTCAGATTTCATGGCAGCCTGTGTCTTCCCAGTGCCTTTCACATGGAAGAGATAATGTGTGCAAAGAAAAACAAAATTGTAGGCTTAGTAATGTCAAAATCTGATTTATGCCAAAATAAAGATGTCAACAATAGCAGAATAAGTGACAAGTGTTAAATTACCCAAAGAAGGAAATTCTGTAATTATTTACCTCTCTGGCACATGATCCTTAACAACCTCCAGACCTAAAAGGAACACCAGGAACCACACACATTTTGAAATTGAGCTTTTTTTCTTATATTTGAGAAATGACTTTTTACCCCATTTTTTTTTTTTTAAAATACAACTAAGTGCCACCAACAACATTTCAAATAAAACGTCAGCAGCAAGCCCCATAGCTGAATATGCTGGGAGCTGAGTATACAGTCTGCAAATGGACAACTTTAATTCGATTCCTGGCACCACTAGCCACGCTGAGAATTCTTCTATCTCTTCACAACAGGGGTTTGCTCTTTTAAGCATTGCTCCCTGAAGGGAAGGAAGAACTAGAGAAAGAGGATTTCCAATGACCCTGCACAGATGAATGAATGTGTCAATGGTGAATATTGGTTCAGCTTTGAAATAGGGAATCCTGCAGTGGTTTCTCTGCTTCATCCCCACTAGTGAGTTCCACTGTGGACTTCAATGTGTAGGAGGCCTTTAGGGGACAGATAATAAATGGGAAAAAAAAAAAAAGAGGAGGGTGGGGGAGGAAAAAAAAAAAATCAATAAAATGGTTTAAAAATAATAGAAAGGCATTTCTCTAACTATAGCCTTTAAATTATTTCTTAGATGATTTTCTCAGAAACGTGCATCTACTTGGCCTAGCTAGTTACAGAGATCCGTTTTAAAAAAGCTTAAATAAATAAGGGGTCCTTACCAGATAGCCAACATTAAAGACCAATGTGCCCTTTCAGTACATATTTAATTTTGGTGGGTTTCATTTGTTCATTTGTTTGTTTCTGGGGTAAAGATGATGTAAAAACAATTGTGAAATTGTTAAAGTGCTCTCTGTTTCAGTGTGAGCTTATTCTTTCATTTATGACTGATTTCACCGCAAAAATGGTGACATGCACAACCAAACACGTAAAGGAAAGATGCCTTTTCTGACCTGCATAACTCTCCTATAACTCAGGTAAACATAAGAACATTTGTCTAAGCAGTAGTGGAATACACATGTAGTTCTACAAGGCTTTTAGTTCATTTTCATTCAACTACCTATCAATCAATCTCACTGTGACACAATATAATTTCCTAATCATGCCAATAGTCATGCTTTTATCTCTTTTTAAATCAAAAGAACATATATTTCAATAAGACAGAAGTCTAATTATTTAAACATGATGTAGAATAACACTTCTCTAAGGCCATTTCTTTTATGATTTTTAGTTCCTTAAAATTGCTATATAATTTAATCTCTATAGAAAATTTTATATAAAAGAATAACACAGGCTTCCAGTAAAGAAGGCTGAATTGTTAAATTCCCAGTAAGTGCTTCTTTTTCCTCCTTCATGTCTACAGTATTTTTATTTGCTTCTAAGAGCAAACCCAATATATTCAAAGTGAAACATACTATTTCTCAAAATGTTAGAAACACGTAAGAGCAAGTGCACCTTTTTTCTTCGACATGTGATAACTTTAACACATAGGAGAACAAAAAAGCAAACAAAAAAACCCCCAGCAACTCTGCACAGGTTTCTATACTTTTGAAAATGACGTTGGCAGTCAACTGCTTTCTATAGCTGACTGCATGCTCTTTAAATATAATAATTTCATGCAAATTAAAGGCTCTTATTATATAATTACTAACAAAATATTTACATCTACCTCCACTTTAATGTTGCTGAGAATTAAAAAAAGAATTAATGGATATCTAAAGGGACATGCACTGGCCACTTCCAGTCATTAATATAATATGCAGATACCGAATGTTTTTGGATACTCCTGGGTATTAGCTATATATTTCATAGATATCATCAGATATGATCCTGTTTCAGCTAACAAAGAATTTGGCTAATCGGATTTATATAGTATACAGAATTTCCTAAAGATGCTGTCTGGGATTTGCCTCTTTTTAAGTAGTTGAGATGTTAATGTTCTTTTAAGGCTATTTTTTAAATACCGAGCCACATATTCACGAAGAGCTGCACTGATTTCCAATTATGTAAAAATTAATTTGTTTAATCAAGCTACAAGAAGGACAAGAAGTTGAACTGGAAAAATTCCATCACATTAAGTAAAGGATTATTACTCACAAGAAATATTTTCAATGTCAGACAGACTTGCAGCCATAAACCAACTATACTTCTTACAGAGAACTCTATGCGCCTGTCTCTCCTGCCTGACTAGTTTTTCAGAGCCCTCCAAAACAACACCAAAATGAACTCTAAATACAATGTTGATTTGCTTTTTAATTTCATTTGCTTTAATCACAGCCAAAGAAATTTCCAGGAATAAGGCTTAAATAAATAGAGTTACTTTTTATAAATGTGTATTATCTTTTACATGGTATGTGCACTGGCAAAGGAAGGGAGGTTCCTGGCAAGTTGCTCTGCCTCTGGTTTCAGAATTGTCTAATAAATAAGGATATTAGTTCATCTGGACCACTCTCAGCAACATGATAATAAATGTTTCCCTTTTAAAACACATTTGCAAACTTGTAAAAAAAAAAAAAACCCTCAATGTTTTTATGTTGTCACAATCACAATGCATGAAGTCCTTTCATTTTGGTGTTCATGATCATTGTCAAGTAAATTCTGTTGAAAAAAGGGAACAAAATTTTGGCATAATTTTGGGATGATAGCAGTACAGATGAGAATTGCTCCCATAACCTCCTGCTGAATGGTGATAAATGCAAAATAATCCAAAATGAGTTGCTTTCCAGTCCCTTTCCAGACTACTTGACATCCATTGCTCAAGTGTTTCAAACCTTCAGTCAGTGACTGTAATAGTGCACAGATGGAACAATATTTATTCTGTCAGTGGAAACTAATTAGGATGACACTAACTCTGAACATTAAATCAGAAGGAAAAAAAAAAAAATCACACTTTACAGAGTGTGGCACATGATCTGTGAGTTTACAAATAAAAGCTATAAATTTTAATATATTTCTGTTACATGGGAGGTGTGACCATCTTTGCTGTTGCTGCTGCACACGGTAGACAGAGATGGGCTTGCAGAGCCATATCTGGATTTGTGCACAAACGCACCCATCTCTACCATTAATTCACTTCATGTCACGTCAGAAACTGCATCCCAACAAATTCCACACCGCAAGAGCAAGTCAGACTTGCAAATTATTTCACATTATTCTTCAGTCAGCCACACCGCCCCTGTCACTCAGCGGTCACCCCCCTCAGCCTGTGGTCCTTCAGGTTCTAGCTGTGCCAACGCCACGAGCTGGGCAGAATCGCACTCAAGTCAGGGAGGTGGCCGGCCCCACCATTCTGCTTCTTTCCCTTAACTCCAGCTGCAGGCTTTACGAGGTTGGCTGCCCTTTGGAATAAAAGATCCCATTTGATAAATCGTCAGGTCTTATATATATATATGTGCAACCTCCATTCAAGGACTGGCTCACAGCCGCTGAAATCTCAAGATCAGACATGTGACCTCAACACAGAAACTAGTGATTTTCAAAACCTCGCTAGGGATTTAAATCTGCAACTTTTGGTGACTGAATACTTTAAAAAGTATTCTTCTTGACTTCTGATGTTCATGAGCTTGAATAAACTGGTTCACAAATGTTTAATGCTTTGAAGACGTCATGGTACAGCTCATATTCACAAGATTAAAAACATAGGGTAGAACATGGTAGTTTGCTATTAGACTCAACTATTGGTCCAGTTGTCTTTCAGCACTACTCCCTTTAAATGAATGGACATGTCAAGAGAGAATCAGGTTTGATATGCATACATATTCATGTAGACCCACCATCCCAACGTCTTAGTCTATAATAGCTAACACTTGTAGGGGAAAAAACAAAGTAGTATATACTTTAGGCAATGTTGACCTTTGTAATTTGGAATGGCAAATTAATTGAGACCCAAAAAACAGAGGAAAAAAAAAAGAATATCAACTGCCCACAGTTAAGCAAGTGTTAACATTTTGGAAGTAATGCATCATAAAAGAGTCATCCCATTAATTATTGTTCTGCTAATATAAGATAAACTGGGCAGAAACAGAACTGCCTGAGAAGGTGAGATCTCAAAGGCTTCTTGTCTATGCAGTGGCACGATCCCTTAGCGGTGTTTAGAAAAATACATTTGGAAGTGATACTTTCTGTATTGGTAGTGTTCTTCACTTAGCATCTCTCAGCAACCAGGAACACGCTGGTGCAGAATTTCACTTTGACTCCACTCCATACTAAAAGTAATGACAATGAATATTCTTTTCATAAACCAGATGGAATAGTTAAACAAACACCTCTTCAACAGTTCCAGCTATAGCCATTAAACTAATAAAGGATATTACCTACGTCTGGAAACCTGGCTTTTCTCAGATCAATTAGAGTAATTTGGAAACTTAATTATTATAATCTGAAAACATATTTTAAAACATCTTCTAAACTGAGATACTAAATGTGCTCCATAAGCTTTGTTTATTTATTAATATTCATGTCAAACCTCAAAGGCTACTAAATGGCCCTCTTACACTTTAAAATAAAACACAAAAATTCAAACACAAAGCACAACATAATGAATAAACCTGTAAAAAATGAAGTGCGTCTTACTTCTAACTGACAATATTATCTTCTGTGGATGCCAGATAGCATCTCTACTGAAACTATCCTTTGGCTTGACAATAAAGCTGGAAGTTACTCAAGTGTATTGTAGCCAACTGTCAGATTTAAAAACAGTCACAACATACTATTAGTGGCATTCAGCCAATCTCTTAAGGAACACAATGACCCGAACTTTATTCTGAAAACTCAGTTTGAAAGCAAATCTATTCCCTAAAGTAATTTTCAGCACTGCTTAAAAAGCTTGGAAAAATCAGATTAGAGTAAACCAGGTTATGTAGATGTTATGAGAATGTAACTTCTAAAAATAACTTTATGGATCAATTCTAGTAAACTTCAAATACAGAGATCTCACCTTTCACACATCTCTGCACTTCTATGTTCTATAATTCTGGTCCCAAATTATCAGATTGATACAGTCTGTATAGTTAGTACAGTCGACTGTATAAAACGACTCCCGTGCATTGAAGATTTATGCCTTGATAGGCTTATGTGAATACATTACATACAGTATCTGATAGAACAGCTGCACTGCATGCTGTATTTTGAAATGACTATGGATGCCTGAGAAAAAAAAAAATATTCTCTCAAACAAGCAGGCACACATACGTATTACTATAATCTGCAACAGGGCACAAATTTCCTGCCATTCTTTTATGCAGTACTCCCATCACCATTGTAAATTTCCATGAGAAATAACAGAGAATCTTACAGATGAATGAAAATAAAAAAGGAGATAATGCCAAATACAGCCAATGAATGAGGTGTAACCATTGAAAGCGTGCCATAATCACAGAAAATGCACCCAGGTAAATGCTTAATAGAAACTCCTATGAACTAACAGCAGTGACACATAATCAATGAAACTCCTATTAAAGCATTATTAAGATGTAACCTTGTTTATTCTAAGTAATATAAAATGTACTCACTCACACATAAAAGCCATCCATGCACTACCCAGCCTATCACAAAAATGATCAGATATAGTGTAAAGGAAGGTGTTCAAAGATACTTCAGAAAAAGAAGCGTACACTAACGCTTCAATACATTTGGTCCAGAAAATAACTTAGATGTTATTAATGTATGACAGCATATATTGAACTTATTCTTTCCAAACAGCATCGACTAAATGTCTCTGTAAAATTGATTCCAAGGGATAGCAGTTTACTACTTTGTGTATTCAAATTAAGTTACTGCTTAGCTAAAATATCACATGCAAGGAAGAAATGGAGTTAGTCTCAACATGCAGTGAAATAAGATGATTTGTTTCATGCACAGCAACTCTACGGACTGATTTACCTGCTGATTCATGATATCTAGCTTAAAACTTGTCCTGGTTTCAGCTGGGATAGAGTTAATTTTCTTCCTGATAGCTGGTATAGTGCTGTGTTTTGCATTTGGGATGAAAATAATGTCGATAACATACTGATGTGTTTAGTTGTTGCTAAGCAGTCGAGAACTGTTCAGCTTCTCATGCTGCCCTGCCAGTGAGAAGCTGGGGGTGCGCGGGAAGCTGGGTGCCACGGCTCGGGAGCTAACTGGGCATCGGCCAGCGGGTGGGGAGCAATTGGGCTGTGCAACACTTGTTATGTATATTCTTTTATAAATTTTTTTTTTCCCCCTATTAAATTGTCTTAATCTCAACGCATGAATTCTACCTTGTTTCAGGTTTTCTCCCCGGTCCTGCTACAGCGGTGTGGGTTGTTTCAGCTACCTGCCGGAGCATTAGGAGCCATTTATACAGGAAAAGTACTGCGCTTCATTTCACTTTCACCTTGCTAGTGAGGAAAACCACATCAATTTAAAGCACCGCTTACCTTATTCAAACTACAACTGAGTCTTTGAAAGGATTTTGCCAACAAGGAAATTGAGGATCAGATTTCTCTCCACCCTTATCACACAGCTGTACCACCAGGAAAAGAACACCACAGATATACTCCCAGTTTCAGCAAAGGAACTTATGATTTAAATGAAGCATACTTATCTGCTCAGCATTTTTGGTGCCCATCTACAATAGTCAAAGTTATGCCTAATGCCATCGAATCTAAGTGTGACTATACAAATATTTCACAGCAAGTACTTTCCCAGGGCAAGTGCAAATTAAGGAAATAACAAGCAATTGCAGTTCCTGTCGTGGTCAACAATTTGCCTCAAGATCATCACCAGGTTCCCATTGAAAAACATTGACTGTTAACTCAGCTTGAAATCAGGGGGAGTTTTCGCTTTGAGCAAGGTCATTCTCATAGGTAGCGTACAGCGAAGCAAAGAGAATAGTAGTGTCGTAACCACATGTAATATAATAGAGAATGGTAAAAAAAGTCTAATTGTGTTCACCTGATCTCTATTTGCAGCGTTGCTAAGTATTTCCGAAGCTGCAAAACTAGTAAGTAACGCAGCAGAAAGTTCCTCAATATAAAATGAATGTCCCCAAATGCAGGAACTCAAAAGAAAGAGAAAGTTGTAATGGCATTGTATAGACTGTTCTTTTAAAATTTTGCTTTCCATTCCTACAATTTACAACCTTTTGGCTTAGGCTATTTTCTCTTTGAAAGAGACACCCTCAGTGGAGTCAAAGAATTTCATTACTACTCTAGTTATTCGGTGCTTTTCTGCAATTTTCTTATTAAAAATACCTGTGTTAGCACTGTAAGCACCTGAAATCTCTTTGTTTATTAGTTACATGTAAAAAATGTCCTTATAAAAATTATTCTCCTCAGTATTTCTTGCTTCACCTGTTCTGAGATAATGTAGCACTGTGGCATAGAAAAATTAATAAACCGCTTTTGTGCCTAAAAATATACATGAGTTTTCTTTTATTAGCTTTCCCTTTCTTCCTTCAACCTAAACCACGAGACATTTTCATTTATAATTGCATTTTTATTTTGAAATGTTTGTTTTACGACATTTGTTTCTTAAATCTCTTTCAGAACTCTGCAGAGCTGATATACACATCAACCTCTGCTTGAAGTAACAAAAGTGCAATCCAGTGGAATTAAATGCAGTTGTGTTTTGATGTTAAAATAATCTTATAAATACAGTTTCACCAAGTAACAGTGGTAAGAACATCTCGGGAGGCTCAAGCAAAATCTTTTCAGTTCAAAGGTGCATCCTAAAATTTTGACCATTTTCTGCTGAAAAGTATTCCCTTTTTCCTTCCCTCTCCATGCAAAACTTGTTCATTTAGAACAGGCTGGTTTTACATCTTGAGAAGACAGGGAAGAGGGCATCCTGAAGACGGACAGAGGACAGCATCACTTTTTCTCATAGTAAAGACTGTAAGCTACAAAGAGGATGACTTTGATATGAACCATTTGTGGAGAATAATTGCAAACATGTAGAAAGAACAAAAACTAGGACAGTGTGCTTTAATCAGGGATGCAGGAGCAACATTCCTAGTTCTAAAGAACCCCAGATTTCACACAGAGCCTGGGACAGTGATTCGCTTCAGAAAGAGCAAAATACTTTCCTTCCTCCACCCCATTCTACATCATAACTTAGAGAAATTGACTCCAAAGCTGAAGCCTGCGAAATTTAACAGCTCAGGCATAAATCTTCATTCCCAAACCCTTCCCACCTGCCATGATCACTAGCAGTCATTCTTACTAATTAAGAAGAAAACAAACATTTCTCACTTCTTGCTGTGGGGGAAAAATACTTACTGTGAGACATACAGATGGGAACTTACTTGGCAAATTTTTCTCTCCAGAAACAACTTATTATGCTAACAAATAAAGTGTGCCAGGTCCCAGCCTCCAGCCTTGAGGACAAGTGGCACAGTACAGAGGTTAGTGGTTGAGCCCACACTTGAGTGCATGTCCTGTCTCCATTTAGTTTATATGATGTAGCCTGGGAGACTCCAGAGGAAGAGCAAAACTTTGAAGAACGTCACTGACGTTAGGTTACTTAGTAATGACAGTGAAATACCTGTGCAAACTTCCTATTTATTAGACATTTATTTATTCATATGTAAGATACATGGTAGGTCAATCTAAAACAGTGAGACATATTTCAAGTTTTCCAGAAGTCTTCACTGGAACTTTTTATAGTGTAACAAAAATTACGTCCAAAACAGAGAAAGAAAGATCTATCAAAAAAAAAAAAAAACCAAACACACCAAACAAACATCAAAAAAATAGAGGATGATGCCCTTTCAGAAAGGCAAATAGTGAGTTTTATTTTTCCAATACAAATTGCATCCACTCACTATTCCCCTAAACTTCTATTGAGATCTCTCTCCTTTCACTAATGAGTGCAACATCTACGCATATATTAGCTGTAAACTAAAAAAGAAAGGAAGACTGTTGGGAGAGGCACATATTTTCCACATCTGGATTTGATTCAAAGAAAGGGGGAAAATCAAGAAAACAGGGATATAATAATAGCTTAAAGAACAGAGGGGGGAATATGATGGACTTCTAGAAGAAAATACTAATTCTGATGCAAATAATTATCAGCTAGATGGCATGGTTCATAAATAGACTAATTAAGGAACTGGATCCAATCAGTAAGAAATACTTTTAAGGTTTGTTGCTTTGACTCTCTGTGTTCCTAAACAAAATGGAAAAGTTTGAAGTGCTGCAGGATGTAGAATGAACTATTGCAGGAGAGCAAACTACACTGAAACAGCAGTCAGGGCTGGAACACAGATACCGAAATGCATGTGTTCTTTAGGGAAAACAAAAATAGATGGAAAAGGGTGTCTGATGACATAATAGACTATGTAGACATAAAAAGGGGTATGTTGGATAAAACACTCTTGTCAAATCAAAATAATAGACATAGGGGAAAAAAAAAAAAAGTGTGCTGGAGCAGTCCTAGAAATTATGCATTAAAACTCCCAGATTACACCTAGACTTGGAAGAAGTGGGGGACACACACTGATGTTTAAGGAGGCAGAAGAGGTGAACTGATCCAGACAATAGTTCTTCTATCAGTTCAAGGTTTAAATACATATAGGTATATATATATATTGCAGAAAAATGGGATGCAGTTCATTACTGAATATGAATAAGGCATGAGAAGTAGGAACACGCAGTGGAAACTTGCAGATTACACAAAATTAGGAGGCAATACCAGTAGAAAGAAAAATCAAACTATCATGTTCCACATAAACAGAGGTAATGAACAGAAAGAAGTAGGAGCACAAGGTATGAGTTAATAGTGAAAAAAATAATTGCTACAAGTTGAAACTTAATCACAAAGCAAAGGGAAAGGAAAAAAGCTGACTGTAAAATGGACTTTCACCAACTATTTTGATGGAAAGATGGAAACAGGCTATGCAGCTGTAAAACATAAACAGGCAAATTTTTTTTCTCCAGAAAGTATTACTGTCATTACACAGTGAAACCTCACCAGAAATGTAATTCTGATATTCTTCAGGGAAGATTGATTTAAACTGGAAGAACAGGGAAGGGGTATAGGGATGACACTGGAAATGAAGAGTGTACATTCACAGAGAATAAAAGACTTAGGTTTGCTCTACCCTGCCAAGACTGAGTAGGAATATGATTCCTCTGTAAAAATATAATCAGAAAAGCATATACACTAGAGATGAACTATTTAAGTCAAAAAGACAACATTGGCACACGAACAAATAAGTATAAAACAGCCACAAATAAATTTATGCTGTGAATTAGAAGATTTGTAACTCCCAGGGCAGTAACATTATCGAACAGCCAACCAGAGTCCTGAAGGACAAAAATAATTAGCTCATGTTAAGACACAGCTTTATCATTTTATATTATAATATATAGTGACAGTAGGGGACTGGACTTTGAGATTCCCTAGGCCCTTTGGTATTTTATATACCCATATGAGAAGGGTTACAGAGCTCTTCTTAGCCTGTGGAAAACTGGTGGGACTGGGCCAGTGGTGAGAACATTAAGGTAAAGACAGGAAATATTAACTTGGCTCAGAGTCATACTAAGGAATGAACTATTGGTTCCAAACTGGGGCCAGCTCCTCTATAGGCACCTCAGAGAATGGGCAGTCTACTTCTGCTTGTGTGTGTCTACATGTGGGTATATTTTAAGATGCTTTTGGGTAGGGAAAAGAGTAAATAGAAATAATAATACATTTCTGCTCAGTTCTTCAGCATAACTCACTTCCTTGTCCCTGAGCCCAGCATTCCTTCCACTCACATGCCAAAACCATTCCTCTTCAGGTATGCACTGCCTGCTTCATTCCTATTTAAATACTAATGCACTTTTTTCTTTTTTTTTAATATTTTTCTCTTTATTTATTTTAACTAATAATAATGCACTTGCGCCCTCTGGTATTGGCACCTACACTGCTATATGATAAAATTCTGTTGGGCTACACGCAGAGACTTCCAAAATATCTATTTTGTAATACGTGTTTTTATGTTGGGGTTTTTTGGTTGTTGGTTTGGTTTGGTTGTTGGTTTTTTTAAATAGATATCTTCGCATACTGCTTAGAGATTGTGAAAAGTGGTTTTCCTTTTATGAACTTTAAGCATGTGGCAGTGATCAAATGGGTACAGCTGTCCTTTAAGGACACTGGCAATTATTGTCATCATACCTCCTGTTAGGCAGTTCAAATTGCTTAAAACTTTGATAATGATTACTTGACTGCATTTAAATGAAGGTCGTTTACCCTTCCATTCCCTACTTATGTAGCATCTTTCGTGCAACACGCCTCAAGGCCCTTTCCAAAGAACACTAATCAGTACACAAAATTATATTGAAGCAAATAACCTTGTCACAAATTCCATTACACAGTAAAAGCTAAATAAAAAATAATAGCTTTCCTGCCTATATTTAAAAATATATATCCACTTAGTGTCAAGCTTTTCAAGTAGAGGAGAATGCCACAGAAGAGTACGGATCGCACTGCACAGCAAGGAAATGAAAAGTAAACTATTGCTACGACACACTTAACCAATATTCTCCCTACCTTACCAATAATGCAGCCAATTGCAAAAATCAGTATTTTTAAAATGCTGGCTCATGTTAAACTCAAAAATTTTCAATGGAAATTTCAAAGGAACAGCTGAAGCCATGTCTAAGAGGGCCAACCAGCCAGTGGAACAGAAATCTCCTTGTCTTGTTCTAATAACTGTTTTAAGGTTTGATTGAGGCAAGACTGGCATCAATCTGACATTTACTTAAAGGAGAACTATAACAGTTTTGCTCAGCCTGCCAGTTCAAAATGGAAGAAGGATTTCTTCCCATAAATAAAGGTAATTTCTTATCTATGTACACATACAACCTCCTACACTAGCTCAGACAAGTGAATGTACTTCCCTCGCTTGCAAGTTTGGACAGGAGAAAAGATGACTGATAATGTCACTCCTATTCCATAGTGGGCTTGTTGGCTACTTACTGGTAACCCTGACGCTGACTGTAAATAGAGCAGTCTCCACAAAATCCAGCAAACTCTCTGAGATGCTACAAATTGACAAATATCACATAAAACCAGCCTGGAAATTACCTTTCCTCCTAACCAAACAAGTGATTTCATTTACTTTAGTGGCAAACTCAGACCTTCCCTTGTCACAAGTCTGGGACCATAACAGAAACTACAGAAAAACTGTGCACACAAGAAGCTAAAATTACAAAAATCTTAGTTCATTGATAAATGTAGCATTGTATTTATAGCATTATCTGTGCTGCAGAATACCACACACACCACAAAAATCCAGTGATTGCTCTCGCAGATATGTTCTACAGTAGTTTCTCATCTGAAAAAGCAGAAACAAAATGAAACCAACTACAATCCTTCTGAAGAGAGAAAACATCTAAAAAAATCAAAGGACATACGCCACCCCACATCCCATATAATTTAACTCTTTTTGGCTGACAGAAATGTAACAGGGAAGGGGAAGAGAAGAAAGATTAAATACAAGGGAGAGCAGTAAAGATGTCCAGAAATAAGAGAGATTCACTCAAAGCTCTTACCCAAATATTTGCATTATTGCTGATTTTAGTTTGTGAAAAATGAAGATGTTGAGGAAATAAAATACAAATTAAAGAAGAGAAACAGAACATTTGGAAAACTCATTTTAAAATTGGAGAGAAAACAACTGAAATACAAATAAATAAAACTCTCACTGCACAGTAAACTACAAGATGCCTCTGCTTTAAAGTTATAAAACAGTCTTTGTTCAGAGAGTCCTGGCTGCCAACACAGTTTGGCGTACTATATGGTGATCTTTTCACATACAAAAACAAACACAATTTCCTTTTGGAAGCTAAAAACCTCTTCTGCAATTCCAACTGAAATGATTTATTGGCCAATTGACACTTCTTGAATTAATTCTTCTTCAAGTATAACCGAGGAAATTCCATCTTCTATCAGTTATGTCAAATTTGACAGCCTCAGGTGAAATTTCTCCTTCCTTAATTATTTTATTATCCCATTAATTCTCCCAATCCATTAGTTACACTCCTATGTCACCGTCTGAAGAATTTCTCTTCTTCCTTGATGTCTATACTTTTCAAGAACCTCAAATAAACAATGTCCTCCCTTGGCAATCTCTTTGCTATAGTAAATACGTTTCACTACTGGAATTTCTCTTCAGAAACTAACTAGTGCTTACGCATCAGTTTTCCCCCGCCTTTCCTTTAGTGACAATTCCAGAAAAGAACAACCAAAGTGATCCTCTCAGAGCTAGAGGTAGAGGTGTCCGATTTTCACTACTGTGTGCTGTTGTGCTGTGATGATTACGTACATGTGCTTCCCCACCCTGTGCCAAAAATGTACTTTTGAAAATTGTACGTTGCAAACCATATCTTAGCTGTTGCCTACTGTTCCTCTATATGAGGTGGCAATAAAAGGTGAAGTGCACCATGTTGCAAATCTATCGATTAAAAACCCCGTGTGTGTTTCGGTGGCCATGCTGAAGGGAAGGGCATAGCACAGATACCACTCTCAAAACTGCTGATCCCTGGCACAGGCTGCCCAAGGAGGCTGGGGAATCTCTATTCCTGGAGACTGTCAAACCTCACCAGGACAAGGCCCTGACTGACCTGATCTAATTTTGAATTAGCCCTGCTCTGAGCAAAAGGTTGGTCTAGATGACCTCCAGAGGTCTCTTCCAACCCAACTTGCTCTCTGTGAATAACTTAATAATTCTTGATCATTCGAGAAAGACAGCGTAGTACCTCAAATCAGCTGTGTGCTGAATTCCTCATTAGATCTTGTGCTGTGCTATTATTTCACTTACAGTCTGATACCAGCTGCAAGAAGTACAAAGACTGGACCTTTTCTCCAGTAGTATTGCCAGGAGATTTAGGAGATTATTCATCTTCTCTTGGACCATAGCCATTTTTACAAACTGTGAGAACAGAAGATGGATGGATCACACTGGAATGGGGAGACAGTCTCAAGGGAATATAGAAGACTATCATCAGTACATGGAACTAACTGTTGTTTTGGATAATTTCAGAAGGATAAGGGTCAACAAAGCTGAGTATAGTGTCACCACCTTTGCCAAATGATCCCACCCCTTTTTGGAATAAAAGTTTTCGTTGTTTTTGGGAAGGGATTAAGTACATATATATTGCTCCCTCCCAACAGTGAGGGCAAAAATGGAGCCTGCCTTGCCTCAGTCAATACACAACCTAGAAATACTGCTGTCAATCTAGTGGAGATTAGAAGTGGCTGAATTTTCACCACTTTGTCTAAATTTTCACAAGAATATCCTTATTTCTGCAGCCTGAATTGAAGGATCATGTACTACATGTTCTTCCAGACCTTCCTGTCCTTTTGCTACTCAGTTACGGCAAATCATCAAAACACTGTAATACTGTTTCCCTGATACAAGGATCAACTCAGCACTTTTGGGGACAGTCCCTGTTCACAGCAGTATAGAGATTATATTAGGCACAACTGGAAATGGCAGAGTCCCTTTGGGGTTGGCTTTTGCTAGCCTGGTATTTAATATAGAATAAATATGCTAAGAGCTCAAAACCAAGTGTAGTATGATCCAATAAAAAGGAAAAGAATAATGAATAAACCTATTAATGGCAGCACAATAAAAATAAAAACCCACTCAAAAATAACTAGCAAATCAATTAAGCACAAAACCTGAGAGAACAGAGAGGTGCTCAAGGCTACCAAGTGCCCAATTCTAGAGTTCATTCTTCAAGATATTGAGCATCACAGCACTGAGTTGGCAAAATAAGTATATAAATCACTGCAAAACCTTGTATGTTTTCCAGTAGGAATGTACCTACCCTAAAGTCAAATTGGAATTTCTTGAATTGGTTTTTAGCAATCAAGACAACAGCTTGCCAAACTGGCTCTTTCAAAATGCTTTTCGTTAGAGAAGATTTATGTTGGTAAAGTCTTCCACAATTACATTTCCTCTGGAACTAATTAAATATAACATTTTTCATAATCATGTTTTAAAAAGCTGATTTTCAAAAATTGTAGAGATACAATTAATTTTTAGAACTTTAGGCTAGTCTGTCAGAATAACATAACATTGGAAAGTATTTTCAACACAAGTTGAAAATATACCAAAAACCCAAGCAGATTATAGGCTCTCAAAAGGAGGCCGGTATTTGGATTTCTTCTAGCATTGTTTAAAATTTTTGAATATGTCTAGACAAGGATTCAGTTTTAAAATCAAAATTATTTAGAAAGGAAACATTGTCATATGTCACTCAATTCTTAAATCTTATCCACTCAGGAAGAAAAAAAAATGTTAATGTAAAGTTTTACGGTTGAGGATGCAGTGATTATTTTGATTATCTGACAATCACAGGTTTCGATTATCTGATCATCACAGAAGCAGGCAGGTTTATTTCTTAATTTGCTACAAATGTAATATACATTATTGCCTCTGCTACAAAAGCTCAGATAGCCTGACTAAGGATTGCACGTAATTCCCATAGTATCATCTTCATTATTGTGTGTCAGCCATCATGTCTCTCACTTCATGAGCCATCATGCCTTCACTATCATATGATAGATACTCTGTCTTAAAGGTGGTCACCACAATACAGCCAGTTCTGGAGCAGAGTGACATGTGCTATTAACACATGGCAGATGATGATCCCTGTGCAGAAGAATGCTGTCTACCTGAAAGTACTACTGAAGAGACACAGGTGATCTTCAGTAAGAGACAAACATGGCATCTTCATGACAGAAAAAACAAACCACGAAACTCAAAACTATAAATGTTTAAGACTATAACTACTTATGATATCACTTATTCAAAAGCTTGTATATCCAGTAGCAAGGTAACCTTCTTACACTGGAGAATTGGTTTAAGATATCTCAGTGGGACTTAGAGCATCCAGACAAACTGGCTGAACTGTTAACCTGAAAGAAACCATTCAGTATTGCCCTAGAATTAATTAGTTCCACTTTAACATGGAAAAGGGTTTCAGTGGGAAAAGTGCCAGAATGAGAGCCATTCAAACAGACCTCTGGTAATCACCAGAGAGCAGGAGTATTCATCTATCTGATTAATCTGTTGAGCTGTAATAGTTCCTCAAGGGCAGTGTGGTGAGTTGGTAAGTGAACCTGGTGTCATTCTTCTATCCCCTGCTCCAGAGAGATATAGGTCTGTAGAAGAAAGCTTGCTGGCAACAGCAGTGCTTCCCATTTGCCCTGATAGGAAGTGGTTGAAAGCAGCTGGATACTTCTCCAGACCCACTAGACTCTACCTTTGCTGAAAATTTTGCAATTTCTCTCCAGTGGTGCTGGAGAAAGCATGATGGCAGAGACAGCATTATCTGCCAACATCCAGTAAGGATTTTGGTGACTGAGCAGAAATGTTTATGGTATCAGTAAACTCCTACAAGCATTTGGACTGACACCTGTGGGCAAAAACTAAGACAAACGCCAGTTATTGTCAAGGACGATCTGCAATTAAGAATTTCACAGACAAAATACGAGACAAAGGGAATAGACAGTAAATCGTTATCAAAATGAAATAAAAATTTAACATAACAAATTATTCCAAGAGAAGACAGAATGATCCCAGTGACTTAGAGTTCAGAAAAGCTGCTGATGTTGAGTTATCAGGGGTCATAATTTCATCTGTCCAGATTCCTGAGGTAGGAAATGCTTGCACAATTTCTGTCACCTTTTAAAAAGACGGTATTTCCTACTGAACTAAACAGAAACCTATCCTATCTTAATCAACTAGTCTCCACTTGGCAGCTGCATATGTGTAGAATATTTCTAAAAGGGAACCAGGTCACCAAAGGAAGCATCTGTTGAACATCTTCTCTTTTGCTCATTGACTTCCTATTTTTCCTCTGTGCATTACACAATTTTCCGCTCCTCTGTTGGCTACCTCGGCTCTGGAATCACACTGGGAGTCAATAATTTTGCAGTCTCTGACCCAGAGTATTGATTCAATGCTGTGAAAGACACCATTCAGTTATAATCAGTAACTAAACCATAAAGCTGTATTATTACTTACTTTCATTCATTCACCCCAGTAATATGACTAAACATCTTTAACTTCTTTCATCAACTCTCTACAGTAGCCACATCATGATAGCAAGACAAAAAGTAAAGAAAAAAAAAGTACAAAGTCCAAACAGGTCTTTTGGAGCATGATCAGATCATGCTTTACAACGTGTTCCCCTCTGCAAAATAATACTGGGCAGCTCTTCAATATCCTTCTTTGAAAGACAAATTTAGTTTCTTTACCTATACTTTTCAAATGGACACCCTTTAACCTTTCGTAACAGACTTGTTTCTTACTCTTTCTGGTGTCTGTATACAGACACCAGACTTCCATGAAATATCCCATTAGTCCCCCTGCTGAATTCTGGTTTCACCTGATGTCACCTTTCATTACCACAAACAATTTAAAGCTCAGGCATTCTGCCATACCTGAGGAGACATAAAAGACCAAAAATTACTTTAGTAAAATTATTTCTCAGAAAAAGTCTAGGAAGAATTTATAAGTCTCCTCTCTCCATTATTTTTTTTCCCCCACCAGCAATTATTCCAAAACCTGAAGGGTTTTCCCATTTATGTAGCCTAGCATTAGTAATACAAAATACTATTTTCTTAACTTTACAAGCCTAAAAGGCATAAAGAATCTTTTATAGAAACACAAGGTGTTGCTGATGGAGCCAATCCCAAAGCTTAGAAATGATGAAAAAACAGGTAAAGACATCAGTTGTATCTTCTCTTGCATGGCTACTCTGTGTCTTGTCAACCCCATATAAATGGGAAGAAGTAAAACCAGTAAGAAGTATTTCCCACAAAGAGGGAAGGGAAAGGAAGCATCATCAGAGAGAGAACATTTAATAAAATAATTTAAACAGAAATTACTTTAGTTACAGGAGACCAAAAAGATGGAAAAACAAGCAATCCAAATAGCATGTTGATGGATCTCAAAGCTTTTCTCTTGCAGAGACTAGTAAAAGAATGCACTGAGAATTACTTTGCTTTTTACTGTTCAGTCGTTCCATGTTTGTATCTCAATACAATAATAATAAGTCCCAAGTCCAAGAGTTTTTACTGGGCAATCTGTAGACCTGAATTATGAATTACTCTACCAGTGAACCAACAAGTTTCAAAGGCTTGCCTTTTTGTGGAGGGTCAACACACGACCCTGAACAGGCCAGAAAGTACTGCATGAAACACTTATCAACCCAACTGCAAAGGATAATGAAAAGAAAATCTTCCTTTGGCATGAAGAGCAAAAATAATGTTGTAAAGATATGTCTTGAAATACACTTCACATGAAATTGTTCCTGTCTATTGTTAACTTGAAATGAAGAGGATCTAGGATGCTGCCTTCTTCTTCCCTTTTAAAATACTATTAAACACATCAAATTCAAATCATGAGAATCTCATGTGTATTAGAATAGGAACATAGTTTCTAAGTTGAGAGAAATAACTCTGAAGGAGGAAAAAATAAGTTCCCTTACCCCAAGATGAATCCTTTAGTCTCTCTTCCTCAGTTCCATCCTTCTTAAGATGAAGCTTGGAACAAGAATCCATAGTTAGATGGATACAAGTTACTCCCACCCATTAAAACGTATCTTTCTGCAAAAGGGATTTCAAGGGAAGAACGAAAATGGTTTGGAATTGAGCTGAAAGTTTTATAGCAGCCGGTCAAGAAGTCAAACCCAAACAACCTCTTCTCTCGCTTTTATCAGACCATAATCTGAGGAATGTTGTAGATCAGAGACTCAAACAAAGGAATTTTGAACCCTTGATATGCCTAAACAACTTGTCTTTTCTAACTGAGCAACAGTGGGATAAATCTTTTGTAGTAACTCATACTCTGCCTAAGTATTTGTAAAGTGGTCATATTCAAATATGGATAACCCATTTAAATAACAAGTTCTTTGAGATCCTTACAGTTGGATGAAACTCTAGAATGACAATATTTAGCCAATATCTACAGACAAATGATGTGGAAGGGCTGTGGGGGACTGAGGTTTATAGCAGGAAAGATTTGGGACTGGGACACTGTATTATGCCAAGTCCCACATGTGAGTCACTTCATTCTTTCCTCTGGACAACTGATTAATCCCATTCCACTACAGCAGCAGCAAGCTGTAAGATACTTCATAAGTGCACCAAGCTGTTCCCAGTGCTATTGCCAAACAAAGTAAGAGTATTTTCTTTGGTGTGAAGAAAAGTTACATTCCTTCCTCCTTCAATTGCTAGCAGCGTTGAAAAACTACTGAGGTGAATGGCTAGATATCACTGAAATCTTGTTATACGACATATCAGAAATCTCATTCAGATCAAGTGACAGAGATATGGAGATCAGCAGGGGCAGAAAATAAGGTAAAAGAAAAAAGAAAAAGCGAAAAAGAGAAATACATAAATAAAGCACTTTCGTGAATGCTTTCTTGCTTGTCAGCAGAGCCTTAAGCATGTCCGGAGTATTTTAAGTGTCCCATCAGGTAGAGATGATAATTAAGAGAAAGATATTTTGTGTCCACTGTTAGGAGGACTGGAAGTGTTATGACACGGGCACTGGACAAATGGCTTAGTCTCAGAATTTCTCCACTCAGAATCTGTGATGGCAACAGATCTGCCTTTCAACAACCATTTCATTTTCTTGGTTACTGCTCAAAATGTTTTCCAATCTAAGCCATGTGTTATAACAAATATGTAAAGTTTCAGAGCGCTACAGAAAGCATTACAGAAATGCAAATTGTACTACTGGTTAATGCAGTTTCTATAAGTAGCAGTTGTAATAAATAATATGTACTGCTGATTCACAGCGAAGGGAAAAAGCCCTACTGCACCTGGCCGACAGAACTACAGATACTGCTGAAGACAGGAGCTTTACATTTTATTACTGAGATGTACTATGCCTTCAACTGAAGACCAAATCCTAGCTGGCTAGAAAAGAAGAGAATTATAGCTCAATTGTGTCTGAGAATCCATGATAAAGTATTGTAATCCAACAAATAATATTTAAGCAAATGCTGTTCAAAAGCATTAGCTTCTCTGAAGATCCATGATATACCAAGCTGTTGTCCTTCCCTATTTACGTGCTACAGGAATTGTGACAGCTCTTGTACTTTGTAGCATGCTGGAAACTCATGCCATAGATGTTTTCCCTGAAGTTCTCAACAGTATGAAATGTAGCTCTTCCACAGCAGTCCCAAAAATTACTGCCCATTTGCCAAGTCTCTGATGACAATCTTCCACTCCAGGAATCCTTTTGAAATGTTTTGCACTTTCTGGACAACATTCGTTAATTATGGGGAAAAAAATTATATTTTATTTTACCTGCACTGTTGTTGCAGAAACAGCTACCTTAGCCAGTTACCACACTGGACTTCCTGAAAACTGACCAAAAAACCCAAGAGACGCTGCCTCCTCTGCTCGGTGCAAACATACACCCACACAGAACTGTTCTCTGTGCAGTAAATAATGAAGAGGTGAATCGCATATTTTTAATAGACTATTTTCTAATAATATAATTGTTAAAATGGTGGGGGGTTGGGGAAGTCACTCTCCAAATTCAATGGGATAACAATCTTTCCCTTGGCTCCTAAGCTTATCCCGTCAAGTTACAAAGACAAAAATCCCAGAGAACTGGCAAACAAATTATTGTTGGCATCAAAACAGAGGAACTTTTAATCTAGTTCAGCTGAAATCATATGATCCAGTAGCCTGGGGAAAGGGATATTAATAGCAGTCAGGGCAAAGAGGAGGAGAGAGCAACTTTCCTCAGCCCAGAGCCAGGCAGCAGGTTCTCCGCAGCTCTTCTCCACCATCCACCCGAGCGTGTTGGGCCAGCGGGGTGGGAAGCCCAGCAGCCATGGGCTCGCAGAGGTAGCGGTTTTTGAGAGCCCACCCCAACTACAGCGATGGACTCACACCACGGCCCTCCCGATGCCAGCTGACCCGGCTTTTGATCATAGTGCATTTGAAGAGCTTTTAGGCTACTTCTGCAACTGACTGTGTGTACTCAGGATTAGAAAAAATGATGGAGACAGCACTTAAAAAAGTAAATTGGCTATGAGCAAGGCCCTATCTCCATTTTGATATTGATATCATAACCCTTTAATGAGGGGCCAGAGAGAAGGAAAAAAATCAAAACAACAAAGGAAAATGGAGAAATGGCTTTCATCAACAGAAATGCATACATCAGCCAACAAGCTGAATAATCACAAAATGGGGAAAAACCCTGATCCAAGCATTAATAATTCAATTAGTATTCATTGAAATAACATTGATTTTAATTAATCTATTTCGCATCGCTGTTCATATCCTATGTGCTTTCTATTACAGCTTAAAAATCATTAGTGTATGAGCCTGCTAAGTACTCATATCTTTAAAAATAACAAAAAGGAGACACAAACTTGCCAAATAAATATTTTAAAGCCTCAAATAGTCAATAAAGAAAAACGAAATGTAATTGCTTGTCACTGTGCATTACTAATACGGAATACACTAGTACGTTGCCAGCTGTATTATAAACATAATTTGATTCATTGGAATTTCAGTATATTAAAATATCAGTAAAAACTGCATCGGCCAAAGTATATACTTACCAGCTTGTATTTGCACAATACAATATCTGGCACTGTTTGGTGACTGACTGAAGCAGAAAACTTTTCATTTATTCTACTGCTCTGCTCTGAGCTCATCCAAAATACACAGGAACAAAAAAGCATACATGTTTCTATCTGAATTAGGCCCAGCAGATCAAGAAAGAATACCTATGTCCATCACAGAGCTTTGCTGGAGATGATGCAGAACAAGGCGCATTTCTAAAGGAAACTCCAAGAGCCACCATAATTCCTAAAGCTCTGTGCACCACAGCAAGCCAGAGCCAGCACACAAGAACTGCGCTTCTGTGCTTTAGGACACAATTTCTCTTTTTCATGTTGGGTAATATTGACACCCTGGTCTTGGCCCTTCAGCAGGGTACTTTACCAGTAGATCCCTACCAAGATGGATAAAAGATAAAGGAGAGAGATTTAGGAGGCAAATGCGATTTGATAAAGAGCAGCAAGACCAGCCTGAGCTGCCTGGTATACTAAAATGATTTTATAAAGAGATAAAAAATAAATATGTTCCTCTTTACATTCTCCTGTCATTACCCCTTACGCCATAGCGATATAGTGAATCCACAATTACTGTTACTATTTGTTTTATTTATTTATTTTTACAGTAAATTGAGGAAATTTCTGATTTTGGACGCAGTCTGATGTTCTTCTATCTAGCCTGGTAACTACAAATCAGAGATATGACAGTTCGAGCCCTTGGTTTTTAAACAAGTTTTTTTTGCTTCCTATAGGTCTCTAATTAAGCTCAGTCAATTTTTATCAGTTTCCACAGGTTCAGATTTCACTGCAAGGCAATCAAAATACTTCAAATCTTTTCACTGTCAGTCATCTGTCTTTTCCCAAGAGAGCCTTTCACATCACAGCTTTTACCTTATTCTCCAACAATGCTTATACTTGTTCTCTTAATTGATACTTGTTTACACTAACGATTCCTGCTATGTGTGAAATACTTTCATGTGTAAAATAAACTGTAAGTAGCATTCCTCCATCTCCACCCCAAACTCAATATATAAATGCTACAGGTTACTCCGCATTTCTACATACACAAAACACAGAAGTGCTGATTTTCTTATTTAGTAACATTTGTGGTCACTTTAGGTGTGCTGGCAGTTCAGCGAGGGGCACAGCTTGCCACTGCACTTTATCACAGGATAATAGGACAGAAGAACTTAAACTCCAGGTACCTTTCAAAAAAATACCATAATTAGCTTATCAACAGTACTCAACCAAGCACAATATAAAGCTCAGGGACAAGCTTATTTTATATATCCATATCTGTCTAAATGCATACTTATATAGATAGCTACCTATGTATTTTTTTCCACATCATGTGCAATACTGAAATACGTAATCTTTTCCAATGGATTTACACACCATCTTGCACCAGCCTGCAGCATGTAGATACAATAAGCACTATCACTTAAACCACAGAAATCTTTGCACACCATGTCTGTAAACAACCTCAGTGCACTTCAGTTTCCACAGTATGTATGTGTTAAAGCTTTTTTACCTGAAAAAAAGAAAAACACTAATAGCACCATGGGAGTTTCAAGAAAGGCAGGCAAATTATGATCACATTTACCATCTAATTTGCTCTCTGAGGCTTGTTCAAACAGTGCAAACATTGTGCTCCTCTTCTTCATTTGTTCTGACAAGCAGGATGACAACTAATCACCATCAAGAGCTTTCCCACTCTCCAGGCCCCTGTTTTCTGTTTATCCAATTTGATGCCTTCCAGACAAGGAAACTGTTAGCCTTCCCTGCCACCCCAACTGAGAAGGCCAGCTCTCCAAGGCCGGATTTCAACTAGAAGTCTTGTGGGGTGTGAATCCACAGTGCTAAGCAGGAATAAAACGAGCCCTTTCTCCTGTGCGGTGTGCGATAGCGCTGGCAGTGGGTTCTGTATAGCATGAGGGAGGCAAAGAAGGTTGGAGACTGACACAGAAAAAGAAGCCCAAGGAAAGGAAAGGCATCCTCTACCTTCTTCCTTCATTTTCCCCAAAAGACAGATCTCTGATTTACCAAAGCCTAAAATGTGCAAAAATAAGACACACAAAAAAAGGAAAAAAAAAAAAAAAGAAAAGCTTGGAGAATACTGGAAAGTTACTTCAAGGATGTCTGTCCTTTGATAGATCTTCTCTCCAAAACTATTGCACTGATTGGCCTTGATAAGACTCAGCCACACAATCAAATTATCTTGGCTTAACGAGTTAAGCCAGTGTCATTGTCCACATGTCCCCTCTTCACCCAGAGCCTAAGCAAGACAACACAAATTGAAATGAAAAAGGACTAAGCCATATTACCTCACTTGCCTGTTGGGCTAAAATAGTACACAGTAGATAGCATTCCTTGGCAGATGCATAAGCCATAAAGATTTCAGATGGGCCACTAAAGGGGATGGGCAACCTAAAAGGGAAAATGATGTTGAAACTTGGATATTTAATAATGTGAGAAGTATGTACACACATGCAAATAAGGTATCACTACAACTCAGCCTTACTGAACGGAAGTCATATCAAAACTGGGCAACGTGTTAAGCAACATATATGGCATAAACAGTCACCAAACTCTTCATTGCTTTAGCCGTTCAATACTATATTATTTCTAACAGCGTGAAATGTCAACAGGCAGCTGGATAACTCCAGATTAGTCAAATTTAAGAGGTCTTGATATTCACATTGACCAAACCCATATAAAAAATTCTTTCTTGTTCTTTATAAGCATTTGGAAAATGCAGCTAGGCTTTAATTGACAGAAGGTACTCTCATACCATTACTTCTGTCCCTTTGCCTGCAGGCAGCAGCCCAGAACCCCAGCCAATGTCACCAGTGTCACTAACCAGCACCACTGCATTGGATTTAGCTATACAAAATACTGACATTAGGAAGCTGCATAGCTTAAACTCTATGCTACTTTTTGAAAGGTTATTAAATATTTTCCTGGATCTTGCGATCCTGCTGCTTACACACATAATTAAACAGTTTGCACTAGAATACGTTTTGAGTCAGGTGATTGTTCATGAGATGTTGTGAAAACTTGTCCTAACAGAGAGTGTGTGTGTGGGAGGTGTTTCATTTTTTTGTTGCTTTTTTTTCCTCCCACAAACATTCTCCAAGTATTTTCAGGCCCTTTCTAACATCAGGAGGGGTTTTTTTCCTTTCTAAAAGTTCACTCTTTTTTTTAATGACTACTCAGTAAAAGATGTAGAAATAAAAGTATGACAATGTAAGTATCTCTAGAGCCCCATAATTGGAAAAGGGATAAAACAGGCCATGTATAATCTATGCCACTTCTTATGAAAGTACAATTTGAAACAGAGAGGAATTTTGCAAACAATAGACTGCAAAGGTTTCAGTGAAAGAAGACATAAGGAAATTCTTTGGAAAGAGGATGTTATATTCTTGGGAGGGACAAAGGGGGAAATAAAACCATTCCTCTTGCTCCTGCTGCTTCCAGGAGTACTTGTAAATTCCTTTTCTTGAAAAAGATTTAGGGGACAGGAACATCAAGGCTGTTGTCTCTGCTGCATGTTACATGAGGACCTTCAGTTTGTTCTCTTTTACAATGATAAATGTCTTCATGGCAGTGAGGTTCCCTCACATCACTCTGCCATCCATGCATCATACCAGTCTATGGACCAAAGAGGTGGATTTTACTGATTTAATGATAGATCTGGTAGTGTAATGGATTTTAGATTAGACCAGTCCACTGTCATGTCAGTATATAATCTTCATAAGTGTCTAAGTCTTGAAGATGTTCAGTGGTAGAGCTGAACTACTTTCTCCAAGTGCTTCATATGTTATTTCTATAGGCTATGATACTTAAATGGTCCATATAAAATTGATTGCTGTCTTTTCTTTTAGCAGTTGCTGTTGTTTTCTAGTGGTTGGCTCATCTGTGATTTTAATTTGTAAAGATCAATTAAGCCAATCTAGTGAAGATATTTATCACTGCAGGACACTGCAGAGTTGCAAAAAATGGGCTAATGGATTTTTTTCATCTCATCCGCTTCACAGTATTAACTTGGAGGATCTTAAGTTCTGAACTTTTAGATCAGACAGATGTTTGCAGAAAGAAGCCAAAGCCCAAAAGTAACTTCCTGTAACAAGTAGTACCCTGTGCAACTTCAGTGATGTCCACAGAATCAAGGGGGAGCTAAATCAGTGTGTGGTTTTGGCAGCTTTCCCTTTTCTGCCAATTAGAACAATCAGACTCTAAATTTCACATTGAGCTAGAAGAAATTAGCAGCGTTATCTCGGTCAAATGTTAAAGTAAATAGCAGTTGAAGCGTTAATCATAATTGCAGTTTTTCAAGTTATTCATATCGCATTCCCATTGGCTCATTTTCCCATGCTTACCATGGTGCACGTATTTTGATGAGCGGCATTAAGACTGCTTTGTCTGTGCCAAAGGAGAGAGCTGGGTCTCAGCTGCTAAAGTAGCAGGCTGCCAAAACAGCTGGACTCGCCTTCCCCAGAGAAGCCTTCTGCTGCTTGTGGGAAGCTCTTGGGTACAGAGGAGCCATGCAGGTGGGAGGACATGGTAAGAAGACAACTGGTTTCAGTCATCCTTCTCCAAGTGGTACAGAGAAGTGGCTAGGATGCAGAGACAGGTGAAAGGTAGACTCAGGCTCCCAAGGAAGGAAACACGTTTGAACCCTTTGCTGATTCTTAAATGGCTCGTAGGGAGTATGTTTTAAAAAGTGTTATAGCAGCAAAGAGGCTCTTTATAAGGAAACAAGGGCTTTCTTGTTGGGGAGGCAGGCTGTGCTTTAGGAACAGTACTGTAATTAATTTCTAACTACAGCTACTGTGTTATAAATGAGCACAGACCACAAGATTTTTCAAGTTATTTAACGCTTGCTGAAGATGATGGGATAGGCAAAATTCAATTAAAAATGTAAGCAATATGTTTTGAAATGTAATAATTTCAGCTTAAAATAGTTTAAGAGGGATGCTCTTTCAATACTGTAGATGTGTAGAGGATACTATCAAACAACATCTGGTCTTTCCACTCCTTCTAGCTCTGCATGCACCCCTCTGAGGCCGACTCGGACTTGGTGCAGGTCTTTCCAGCAAACGCTTTTCTGTGCTGTGTGGGATTTGCATGCAAACTCCCCCGTGAGAAGTGGAAAGCCAGAGACATGGCAATACATGGGAAAGGAAGCGCCACTGAGCAGCCACAGACCACTGAGAGCGGCTGTTTAATGGGAGTTAAACTGAGAGTCCATTGACTTCAGTCAATGGGAATTTTGTTACCAACACTGACAGGACTTGGATTTTCTCTAAAATATTGTCAAATAAGCAAAGCCAACTAACTTCAAAAAGCCTCATCATTATGTTTCAGATGCAATAATCCTAGGTGGTGCTTGAAATAATTTTAGATTACAATTTCAGGTGAAAGTCTTTTCAACTTGGTTTTCTCTTTAAGGTCAGGTTTCCTTATAAAACAAAAGCAGTATTCTCTTGCATTTGAACTTTGCATAAAAATCCATACTTCAAAGACACCATAATAAGTTTTTTACAGCTCGGTAGGTTATCCAGGAACCAAAGACCCCCACCTTTGCGGTGACTTGCACACCACGAATCATGTAGGAATAGACTGAAGCAGAAAGGAGTCATGTGGTAAGAGGACTAGGAAATGCAAATATTTTACCTTGTCTTACTATCACCAGGTAGTTTTTAGAGGAACCACCAGGTACACAAATACAAAGCAAAGTACAAATACTAATTGTTCTTATCTTTTATCTGTACTCTACATGCCTGAGTTAACTATTTAAACAAACATTAACAAGTGAGCTAAAGTAAAATGACATCTTGTTTTTTGATCTTCTAAAATGCCACATGAACATCCTATACAGTGAGACCGTCACAAGAACTCACAACAAATAACATAAGGACTTACTTCCTGTTCAGCTACTTGCACAATCAGTCTCTAAAGCAAAAATAACATCCCCAAGTGTTGCTGAAGAGAGAAAAGCATATTTCTGTATTTAAAACAGGCACTACGATAAGTCCACTACCAAGCCACATCGATTGCCAGTACAGCCAGTGCAATAACAGCACGTCAAACCAAAGCACCCTGGCTGCAGGGCCACCAGCCCTGCTTGACTTGCTGGTCCAGGGTATTGTGCAGTGGCCACTGCTGTGCCTGGCCAGTCCAAAGCATGCTTATCACAGTATCATCATTCTTCCATTATAAGTTAAAAAGCCAACTAAAGCTATATTGCACAAAAAAGCCTTCTGTAGTAGATTTTTTCCAAGTTCAATAAGAAAGGTATTGTATCAAGTGGCAGTAGCTAGGCAGTCTTTATTGGGCTCATAAAGGATTATGATTTTGCCCTATTCTCTATATAAGTGAATTTCTTAAAATATCATTTTAAAAATGGCACTTCTTCTCATGATAGTGTTTCTTTAATATATTAATTTTCCCATATCCCATACTTCGATGGTTCGGCAATTTTCTAGTTCATTTTAAATCAGTTTTTGACAAAACAATACCAACATTTCAGTAAGTGTCCCAGCTGAATTTTACAATTTACGTTTCTTTTTGAAATACCCTCTTACTGAATAGCTTTAGGAACTAATAAAATTCTTCAATTTTAAAGCCAAAAGAATCACATTAAGCACACAGGGAAGGGGGAGGACTAGTGATACTGAATGTTGACAGTAGATTTCGTTTTTAACACTAGAAAAGATTTTTTAAAATCAGTAATACATTGTAAATTATTTGTTTCATGCATACCATACCGTATGGATTTTTAGTTATACCGTTGATGCTTTGGCATACACATACACAGATGTGTACACATACTTGCATACATGTATATATCTGCATATATGTATGCAAATATATAAGTGTATATATATGAATGCATATACAGATACCTATGCACAGACAGATACATACATGCATGTAAGCCATTGCTGTTAATTTCCTCTATTCTGGTTAAACAATAATGAACAAAAAATACAGTGGAAAGTCACCACTATGAAATAAAATTTATTCTTATGTGTTATGTAAGATGCAATAACTAGGCTGAGTAGAACCCCAGTGAAGACATATAAACGTTGTTTCCATGCATTGCATGTGTTAACAGTGAAGTGAACCACTAATAGCATAGCTCCCAATCTGTGATTTGTGATAACTTCACATCTGTAACACCATGATAACTAACTTCTTATAAATGAAGAATTCTTATGCATTCTCACTTTGGAAAAAATATGCAGCCTCACTAAGAGAGCTGGTCTAAAACTAGGGACATGAGCAGAGGTGCAGATCCAACCATTTCAAAAATTTACCACACTCAACTCCTAGTATCTGTGTATCCATCGGAGACAACCTTTCCCACCTGAGACAGAAGCAATTTTGGTCTGCTTCAGTACAAAGCAAAACATATCAGGTTAAAATTTCCTTTATTTCAGCTGTGGTACTTTTCTTCAACTTCCAACTGAGAGAAATAACCAATGGTTAAGGGAAGGACTTCCTAGATGACTCCAACTTGTTCCACAAGAGATAACTGGACTTTTGCAAGAAAATAGTTGCATTTTTAAATCAAGTTACATAAACCTTCAACTAATGTGCTTTAATTCTGGTATGGACAAAGAACGTTTAAACTCTCCATAGCACTAGCACTTAATATTAAATACATCTTCTCTACAGTCCGTATGAGATTCTTTTTTTTAAATACGGGCTAAATATTTTTTTTCTTAAATATTTGTATTGAAGAGCAAGGTCAGCTCCAGAGTTCCTAGGAAAGGAATTTCTAAGAACACCACAAAAAGCCACCTAAATATGACACCAAGAGAAGGTCATGTTAGACATAAGGTTGGAGAGGGGAGGGCAGTTATGTTTAGTTTGCCTCAGTCTCTTCTGTTGGTATTATTTTGGTGAATGGAAATAACAGCTACAGAGTTTTTGTTATTTCACTACCATTTATAAGATGTTTTGGTTGTACAAACTACATAAAAATACATGTTCATGTATTTCTAAGTTATACATATCACAGAGTCTTAAGTTTAATTTATTTCATGAACGGGAATGTTTGTCCCTTTACTCTAACCCCCACTGTCCCAAAGACATCTATATTAGTAATTTTATTTATTTTGGTAACTGTCCTGGTAAATATTCAGTTACCATTTCTACTACTTCTAAAAAGGAGAAGATGCCTGGCTATAGAATAACAAAAACTTTTCCAACTTCTGTCATCATTTGAAGCAAAAGGTATAAAAGAGAGAAAATTCCAAAACTAAAAGTAATCCTGTGAGGGGTCTGCCTTAGGGAGGCTCATTTTAGAACTTGCTGCCATTGCACTTGTATGTATAAATGCTAATTATCAAGGTCATCACAGATTTGTGTGATATTCTAGGTTTTATTTCTGCCTATAAACCTGAGAAATAAAAGTGTTCTTCCTAAAAATATTGTTCTAAAATTCTAGACTATCTTAGAACTATATTAGAGAGCTGCCTAGACTTCTTCAACAGTCTCCTCTCTCTTAATTTTCAGAGGTTACAGGAATCAGCTGCTACAACTACTTACACATACATTTGCCATTGTGAGATTAAGCTGCTGTCACTCCATAAGTAATACTTCCTCCATTGGGACAGATAATTTCTGTAACATTAGTATCTTCTTCAGGCAACTCCCATACTTGTTTTCTTATTCATGAAGGTATTTGCAAAAACAAAACAGAACAAAAACCAAACCAAAAGTAATTCTCAGGCCGTAACTGGGAGTCTTAAAAAAAAAAAAAAAAAAAAAATCTCTCAGTCTGTTTGCAGTGAAGTAGATTTGGAGGAGTGACTCACATGGGCAACCTTGATATATAACCCTTTTTCTTGCTATTTATTAGTGATGGATGTCCCATTCCAAACTACTTTCCTTGCTGGGCTAGAAGAACTCTGGCCATTTGTGCACCATGCAAAGCCTCCCAATTCACTTCAGACTGGCAAGGAAAATGGATTTCAGAAGAATTGTGATTAGGGCAGTGGGGAGATCTTTTGAGAAAAAGATCTGCTAAAACCATCTCTGAAGTAACTTGTATTAAACCTAGCATGTGCACTTTAGGATTTGTAACTGAAGCAATTAAAGGCATATATACAAGAAGGATTCTCTAGTTTTACAACCCCTAATTTAATTTGTATCTAAAGTTTTGCAGATGATTTCTCCATAAACCAGGGGATTTTGATTAACAAAGTGTCAGAAATATAACCTGAATACTCAGGATCTACTTTAATGCTTCATTTCCAGATCAGCTGAAGCAAGATCTTGTACCTAGCCACACAAGCACTGGTGTGGACCATACTAAGTAACAGCAGGTTTGTACAGAATAATATTCAACATGCTTTGACCTATACCCAGGCATCCTTCACACCCACGCTTTGCCAGATAATTCTGGCTTAAGGTCTACAGAATCAGTGACAGGTGGATGACCTAATTAAAGCAAAGACCTTTGGGTGAAGCTAAGTCAGCAAAATAACTTTTGCTTCTACCGTGATGGGCTACCATTAGGAAAAGACAGAAGCTAATAGAAACTTTCCCTCCCAAGCCAAGATTGCCACTGGACTACTGAGACAATGATAATAGGCTTATAAGAGGTGATAAGAATACAGACAAGCAGTGATACCACAGCATTCACATTTGTGCTGTCCTTCCCGTGTCTTTAATATGTCCCCTCAAACAGATTACCTCCAGGGGTGCTGAGGAGCTCTCATTTTGGAGGAAGACACAGAATAAGGTGGAGATCCCATGTGTGTATCAGGTGATGAAGTCTCACTGCACACTTTGTCATGCAGGAGTGAGAGGAAGATAAGTAAAACACCCCCAAAAAATAAATAGCACAAATACTGTGCCCCACCAACTTTTACTTCCCAAAACAGTGAATATGAGAGTGAAATTATCTATCTGCAGGACAAAGGTACCAGCAAAAGAGAAAGGTAGTCAGGTGCTTTAGGTAACAACTGTCTCTGAAGCACAAGACAGCTTTCAATAAATTCAGTTGAAGGTGGCTACGAAGTTATTCCAGAATTTGAAGAATGCTGTTCTCCACACTCGTGTGATAAAGGAAAACAAGTGACATAACTGTTGAAACTGAAACCAGAGAGAAGTGGATTCAGAATTGATCTCGGATCAAGAGAGGCAACCATGCAGTTTAGTGGACATTATTGAAGGCAAGAATTGTCTGATGGAAAGGATAGATACTTACAGAAGCCAATAGGCTTTCAACAGCAGAAAGAATTCAAAATATTACAACAAATGTTACAAGAAGTATTAGCCAGAACGGTATACAGATTTCAAGCTGCAATTTAACAAAAACACCTCTCAGAGTTTTGACAACTATCATGTGGAAATACACAGGCTAGCATATAGGGGGGAAAAAAGGCAACAGTTGCATCACTTTGCAGACAATCAGCAAGAACCCACAGAACGTGTATGGTAGGGACAAAAAAATGACAGCAGTGCCACTAGCAAAGAATTATTCACAGAAGCTGTAAACACCTTTGTAAAAGAACTTTTTTTTTTTTTTTTGGCATTGTCTGCAACCAGACAGCTTTGATAACATAAAAGATAAAAAGATTTTTCCTTGGGTAATACCATTTTGAACTGGAGTGGGGTGAAAAGCAAGAGAGCATGGCCAGAAAGTTCTGAACAAGAACCAGAATTTTCCAAGGCTAGAGCTAAGCAAACATGTATGTTCTTGAGAGTGGAAACAACAAATCTAGGTAAGAAGTTAACTGAAAAAGCTGATTTCATGGTAAGGCTATCACTGACCGGCTCTACCAGACAAACAAAAGGTATAATGATGCTTTGGAATGAGCTTTGGAATGAGGAACATATGTAAAGAACTTTACATCTAAACCAGTTCCTGATTTACACCTGAGCAAAATGTTTCTGATGAAAATCATCGACAAGTCAACGAATGTTTGATCTTTTTGTTAGGATTTGCATTAGAAATCCTTTATATTTTCTACAGGTTTGTGAGTGAGAATATTACCGGCATAATGATCCTACAATGGTATCATTTAAACATACAAATAGCCTGAGCACTAATAAAGCTACAAAGCACCTGTTGAATAAGCCTTTAAGACATTTTGGTATTGAAAGGAATCCAGCACTGACTGAAACAGGTCATAAGCTACCTCTGTCCTTTGCTAAAAATGCTCAGCAAACTTTCCTTCCTTCCCAGGTAGATATAGGCTTTTTTTCCTTGTTCAGCAATCAGTGGAAGATCTGCAAGCCGAGGTCAAAGCTCAGAAAGCTTCAGCAGTTGTAGATACTCCATAGAACACTGGACAAACATTAATTGCTAAAGCTTTTGTCCAGAATGAAATAAACCTACGGGAGTACTCACTCCCTGTATTGCCAAAGAGTGATTGTCAATGCAACACAGGACTATGTTTAAATAACAGGAAGTTATTTCAGAATGTACATTTAAGAATATATGAAAATTATTCAGGGGATGAAAAAGTATCTAAGATAAGGGCTGGAAATACCCTGAACTGGCCTAAAATGAAAGGCCAGAAATGGAATCTTTAGAGTTGTCCCATATGCCAAAAACCACAATGAATAAGTCCACACAGGCAGTACAAAATATTGACACTGCAGCTCTAAGTAGGATAGATTTGTTTACAGTGCTTGCAAAAAAAAATACACCCCTTTTAGATTAATATTCTTCTTTTGCTGAGGCAGCAGCTTCTAATAGAATGACATCTAAGCTGGTGACAGTGTATATGCAGTATTTGTACTAGAAACAGCACAACTGACAGTAATATCTGATAAAGGACAACTTATTAAGCAAAAGTATAAGTTATTCTAAGTAATTCAGTGATCTAAAAGCTTTATCGTCAAGTCTAATGGATTTAATGGACAATAAAAATGCAGATACTGAAAAAGGTGCCTAATTAGATTCCAATCCATGTTATAACACAGCAGTATCACTACTTTCTTTAATCAATGTGGGCAAGTGGGGTAATTTTTAAAGTGCTACCAGAGAACAAACATAGAAAGAAATGAATAGATAACGTATATATGTAATAATATTTGGGGTTCCTTCCCATTGCCACTGCATATAGTGTTATCGGTGTGTTCACAGTGGGAAACATTAGTTGCAAGCCTTAAAGGATGCAAATAATCCTCCTGGGATTGCTGGGTACTATAACAGGGAAGGAATAGGGCACCCCCTTTCAGTTTCAGGAAAGAAGAAAAGAGGCATCAAACTTATCTTTTTGCCTAAAAAAAGCTTGGGCAAGTAATAATAATGCAATATTTAGACAACTGAACATCAAAACACAATCCAGTCAGAGAAAATGGGCTTTCTGGCTTTAATTAATACTGGATCCAACTTCTTAAGCCTAAGTAACAGTGCAAAACAGCTCAAAGTCTAACTGGATTAAGTAATAAAACACACTATTAGGCTGGTTGCACATAATTTGAAATTGTGCTGAATGCTAACTTGCTTTTTTAGCCAAGTTCCTAAATCCCATACAAAAGAACCAGTCGGAGCACTATAAAGCTCTTCCACTTCAAGAAGAAAATGTCAGATAAAGCGTATTTTTTGCAAGCATCATTTCCCAGACTGCTGTGCACGCTTCAGCCATGGTCAAGGATGTGGCCTTGGGCTCTGTCTTCTGTCAGGGGAAGAACACTCCTAAAATCCTAATTTACACTAATTCAGAAATGAAATGCAGGGTTTATTACTCGAGAGCCTGGCAGCTGAACAGCAATATGTGAGATCTACCCTGTGAACAGTGTGTACTGCAGGCAGAATTGTTAGAATGAAGGAAGACTAAAGATGAAGCCAAGACTCCTGGTGAGATCTATCAGATGCTTATTAGCGCAAGAGATTTCGAAAGCTACATGACAGAAGGGATAAAACAACAGAAAATAATCTAGGATAGTGTACAGTCAAGGAGAAGACACAGAAATATCACTGCTATGTGTGAATATAAGCTAAACATTTGTAAATGCCGTTGTGCAGAACAACTGATATAAAAAGCAGACAAAAGTACTGACCTACTTCATGGCTCTTCATGTTCTGACTACCTCATACAAGCCTTAAATCTAACAGTTCATCTTCATCCTCATTCATTCAAAATCATCATCCAACTTTCTACTGAAGGCCTCCCTTTCTCCTCATCTGCCAAGAAACCTGCAAGGAGGTTATTAATGTAATGCAATGTGGAAAAGCAGTTGAATGAAACAGTGTCATGACACTCCAAGTATGGTGGAAACTTCTTCCAAGAATCTCTGTATCAAGTCACCTTTGATGTTTATAGTAGGCTTGCAGCTCCATCCCCCCAGTTAGCAAACTTCTGTGCATATCTACTGAAGAGGAAAGAAAGAAAAGTGTCTTTGCCTCAGGATAAATGAAAAGGGATTTCAATTATGTCTGTTCTTGACAATGTCTAGTATGATAGGAACTTGCTGAAGACCAAGTTCCTGGCAAGATACAAGGGGAGAGAGACCTTTGAGCATAACTATAATTTTGTTAGGATGTTAATTAAAATCCATATTGATCCACAGAGGAAACTATACAATAGAAAATTGGTATATACTACGTCTGGTGCTGGAAAGTCATTCATAAGAGTACTCAGTCTCCACAGGAAACACAGTGGTATCACTGACACAATAAAGGGCCCTAAATCTAAATCAGGTACGTGGCCATCACAGTACTATGCTCACTTGAAAGACAAGGTGGGGAACTATGATTGATTCTATTCTAACTCAACACATAAAGCAGAGAGTAGATAAAAAATGGGACATGAACTACATGTTTATAAAGACTTCAAAGGAGAAATGACTTAAGCAAAATCCTTTAAGGGAATATTCAATAGAAGCAATATGCCAACAACTTTGTCTAAAACCTCCTGCACAAAATTGTCAGAATCAGACATATTTGCCCTTTGGTTTTGTTTTTTTACATCATATATCACTGCAAATATTGATGGGTTTCAATAATGCACTATAAACTATTTAAATCTCTGCTGGATCTTATATGGCAAGTACCTTTTTTAAAAACAAAACACAACCCCTCCCAATATTTAAATCAGAAGATGGAAAATTTCTGTGTGTCACAGGGATACACACTTTTCCATGAATGTAAAGATTTTCCTCAGCTTTTTAACTAGCTAATCTTCAAATTACTACTAGTTAATCCCACACATAATGCACAGAATTTGCATAATTTGCCTTTCTTTGAATAGCTGGAAGAGACACTGGGTTTTAGAGTAATTTTGTTAGGGAATGCTCTTAAATAACCATGACTATATAGAGTAAAGAATCAAAATGTATGGTAGAAACCGCAAGGTCCAAATTGTTAATCCAACAAATGGATGACCAGGAAATGCAGCATGTATTTACAGTGTTGATTAGGGCAAGAGAATTGAGAACATCCTAAAACACATGGAGCCCAGCAATGCAATATACACAACCAATATTTATTGCTGCCTCTGTAGAAGCAATTTCCATTTTGATGCGTTCTCTCACACATGATGTTCTGAAACAGTTAAGTAACATGAAAAATACAGGTTCAAGATTATATCTGTCACAGATGAAAATACAGCATTTATGCAGCATTACATAATAAAGCCACTCGTTTATGGACCCACCGTCCTCTTGGGACTGCCACAAATCTACATATTGTCATACGGTGATAGATTTTTACATTTGCATACGTGAATTAAAAAGAACCCACATTAATAACCAAAACAAAACCACAGACATTGAGTCTAAATGGCTGAGGAAATTTAACAGTGTCATTTGGTTGTGGTAAAGGTCACTATTAGTTCACAAAATCTGTCTTGAAAGTCACCTATCTTAGCCAACATTTTATAAAGAAATCAAGGAGTCTGTTAAAACCACTTAATTCTAGATGCCAACACTGAGGGCAGATCTGCATTTGTTCTCTACTTAAAAGACAGCACAACTGCAGGGAGGGAAGAGACTGCTGACAGTTCTTTGCACGCTTATTTTAGAAACTAGGAATGAATTAACTCTACCAAACTGTTTATCTGGTCAGTATGTCTAGCAAGCAATTTCTAAAATTCTACTCTACTAATATAGGTGAAATTAATTAACACTGATTTTTGACAAATAAAATATTGATTTTGTGGAGATAATCAATGCTAAACATCGAGCTCCTTAAATTTATGGAGATCAGAAAATGTAGGGAAGAGGTTACATGACATGGCATCTGCAATAAAAGATGACTGGACTGATGTTCTTAGAGGTCTCTTCCACTCTTGTTTTCTGAAACTAGTAAATATAAGTTAGATACCAGGTTTCACTAGTAGCTTAGTCCAGTTTTGGACATGAATATTCAGAGTTGAAACATGAATACAACCTCTCACTACATCATCCAGACTATTTTGTGATTAGAAATATTTCGTGATTCAGCTCTTGGATAAGTCCTGCACACCTCCATAGCCATCCCTCTCTCTCTCTTATGCTTTAAGCTAATGGCACAATTGGTCCAATGAAGGATTAAACATTGAAGGTTCTAATGTTCAGAAGTTTAACTACAGTTCTCCCACCCTTAAGTATCAGCGAATGCAAATATACATCATCCTTGCATGTTTTATCAGTAGCCATTATGTATCTTCTACACATATAAAAATTAGCATGCAGGGATATTGTTACAAAAAGCTGTACCTAATCCAACATTCTGATATCTCCAAATAAATATGTAGACATATAACATAAACAAATATAAACGTGCACATAGCTATCCACATCTGTATATATTGCCACATGATTTTGGAATTGTACGTTTCATAAATACAGCATATAAAAGAAGGAGGCAAAGGCCCTGTAGTTTATTAATCGTATGCACTTTATAAGATCTGGATTTAACCTACCTGATATCCCTATAGAGCTGGAAAGTATAGACTAATTTTAAGGCAGAGAAAGTGAGGTAAACAAAAAAATTACAAAGCAGCTCAAAATCCAAGGCCTCTCAGGTTTTAATAGTGAACTCTAACCCACTGAAAAGCTACCAGCTTTACTTTGGGTATTATCTTCAGTTCTTGACCACTTTTTCATGTAAATCTCTCCATCCCCCCACCCTAAGAGAAAAACAAAATATTAAATCTGAGGAAGTCACCTGTGCTTTTTAATAGCCTTGCCTGACAAAGAATAGGTCTTGTAATAGATGAGATACATAAATGGAAAACCATTCAACATTTGAGAAAAGTGACTAAATTCACTAGCCTAGTGTCAATTTTTAATTCCTAGGTTTGTTTTTTGAGGTTTCTTTAAAGGCCATTCACGAAATATTAGAGATGCCTGTCTTATATTAACGTTATGTCCTCTGACATCCACTCAGTGAAAGATAAAAAGATGGCATTAAGTTTTAGCAGTGAAGTGAAATGTTGCATGGTGCAAGGTGACCCAGCCTGATTTAACAGATTACCAAAACATAATCAAACAAAACCTATGATCTTTACACTGGCAAAACAGTGCAGCAAGAGGACAAATATAATTTTAAAAACTTAAAAGACCAATTGAAATGAATCGTATATAGTTGTAACATATAAGTGAGTCCTCTGCTGCTATCCAGCCCTTGTAAGAGCATCCATATTGAGAGCAAATTTTAGTACAGACACATTCAGCTTTCTCTACAATTTTATCCTGCCACTATATCTAACCCAAAACAAATGTCCCAAATTCAATTAAGCTGTTTGATTACAATAAAAATAGTCCTTGCTCTTCATCTTAGTCTCAGTATCTACTGGCTGATAACTCACAGTTCACACATCGTCTAACTGCATTAAATCTGCAGCTGGGGAAAAAAAAGAAAAGAAAACTCATACCAATCCGATGATGTGTGTGCAATTCAATTATACCACGACAAACTGCCCTGGGTTAAGATCACTAAAAGAAAACTTTAGGAAGCACAGGTTTCGTAAAACAGAACTAGACTTAATTGATACAGTTCTTCTCATTCAGCTTGTTTTTGATTGTTACTATGATTTTCATACACCTTTCTCTAATGTGTTTTCTGATAGCTACTGACAAACTTGAGATATTTTCATGATGGACTTTGGTTGTAATTCACCTATGGCAATTCCTCTGTTTCTAAACCCTCACATTTAGTCCTTCAAATCCATTCACTGAGAGCTGCCTCACCTGCCACTCTGATTGCAATGCCTCCGAGACCCTCATCAGCTCACCTCATCTATCCACTGTCACACAAACTTGGGCTCGATTTGTTGAAATGGAGGAAACTTCTACTGGGGTCGAACGATGTAATTTGGGGCTGAAACTAAGTGAAGCTTGCTGGTTTGGATAGAGCGTTAGGTGAAATTCTGTCAAACAAATTCTGAAAAAAAACCAAAACAAAACTATGAATTCATGCCTGTATTTTGCACAGAACAACTCCTTTCAAAATAATTTCTAAGTGTTTTAAATTAATCTCAGTGGGCCTGGAAAAGTCCAAGCAAGGTTAAATGAAAATTTCTTTTTTTTTAATTTTTATTTTTTAAATATCCTTTGGCAAAGGAGATAAGGCAATAGCTAAATGTCCCACAGAGTTACTCCCTTACTTGCATAGTTATTGTTTACACAGTTATTCCCGAACAGTGAAATTCTCCTTTAGCACATAGGTTTACGTTATTACCAGCACAGACACTGAATGTAGAAGAGTTAAGTTCCTTCTTCAACTGTTTGCAAAAAGTACAAGAAAGCCAAGAAAACAAAACCCATTGAAAGCAATCAATTTTTTTAAAAATCTTTCCTTTGAAAAAATTAAAACTGCCAAATAAATGTAGCAAAATGTAGTGAATGTTTCTTACTTTGTTTTAAAATGCCTGTTCATTACCAACTATAGTAACGCTTGCCCTTGCTGCTGCAATCCAACCTTTAGATTTCATGAAATGATGGCGCAGTACGGAATACAAGTATTACAGCAACGTTGGGAAAGAAGTTCAGGACTGTAAGATGTTTGTAGCATCACTGTTTTAACTCTGGGATTTCACTTAATAGAAACAGTCAAATTAAGGCAGTACAAAACTGAAAAATTTAGGTTTGCCCTGTATTTACAGACACATAAAAGAAGAAGGGGTGAAATGCCAAACGTACTTTTACTTCTACTACACAACGTTATGTAGATGATACGGGGCAACGCATTTTGTGTAGACAATTTAGCTCATGTGACTGATGGACTGCTTCTGGTCTGGGTATATCAGAAGAGCCCTGTAACCTAGTACTTTAATCCAGTGTCCCAAAAGGTGTCAACTAGCAACGGATCTACCCCAGCCAACGGGTCACAGTCCTTACTTTAAGGTAGTAACCAGTAAGGAGTTGGCAGCATTTAAATGGACATTCTTTATCTAGCAGACACAAGGCACAGGGAGAGAGAGTCAGTGAGGGGGGAGGTGATGGAAGCTGTAGAATTAAAACACACACAAACATCCACAACTTCAAAAATGTACTATTAATACATCAGAAGATCTCACTGAATGCAGTTTCTTACCCAAGTGTCCCTGATTCGTGCCAGTAAACACAAGGCTTAAGAGCCTGAAAAAACAAATATCCAACCATGTGAAAGTAAAAAAATCCCTCTGTATAATAAAATGACAATCAGAACCCCTTAACAATTATTCTACTACCTTCTCAAAATAGGAATAGTATCTCTTATGCCTTCATTTTATAATTTCCTTTGCCCCACATTATAAAGGATAATTACACTGGTGTTTTAAAGGTTGACTGAGGTCCCTGTAAAAATCTGATCACGGTGATTATTTAGTTGGCTTTATTTGTGGAATTTAGGCAAGAATGTTTCAAGCTGTTTGTCAAAATAACTGCTTGATCCGCTTTAGTATTTTCGTAATTGTTAAAAAAATAGCGTTTTCTAATAAACAGAGGGAGAGTTAGGCTAAATACTATAATTACCAACTTCTAAGAAGAGTTGAACATGAAAGTTGTCCAAAGGGGTTCCTAATTTTGATGTATCTGGAGCCAATTCTCAGAATTTAATGATTGCAGTGTACCTGGAAAAGGCACAGCAACATGTTATTAGGGAGGATTCTTCAACATTTCCATAACACACTTAAGAGCTACTGCAAATGTTTTGTTTCTCATTAGTAGTTTCACATGCAAGTTTATTATTTCACATACTGATGACTTTCAAAGCAGTGGACTACACACACAAGACAAGTACTTTCATTTTAAAAGATATTTCAAATAACTTGATGTATTTACCTAAAGAAAGGTTTGCAGTGCTGAAAACTTGTCTGCTTTTTCCTACCAACATGACCTAGTCTAATAAGGAATCACAGAATCACCAAGGTTGGAAAGAACCATGAAGATCATCAAGATCATGAAGATCATTAATCCAGCGCCACCATTGTCCCCTAAACCATGTCCTGAAGCGCCACATCCACACGTTTTTTGAACACTTCCAGAGATGGTGACTCCACCACCTCCCTGGGCAGCCTGTTCCAATGCTTGACCACCCTCTCCGTGAAGAAATTTTTCCTAATATCCAATCTAAACCTCCCCCGGCGCAACTTGAGGCCATTTCCTCTCGTCCTATCACTAGTTAGTTGGGAGAAGAGACCAACACCCTCGTCGCCACAACCCCCTGAAAAGGAAAAAAGGAAAAAAGGGTTTTCCCTAAAAAACCTTCCCAAAGTACTCTATACCAGAGATGTTAAAAAGGAATGATTAACATGGCTAGACTTCATCTAGGGGCGCATTTCAATTAAAAAAAAGTTGAAACTTATTTATTTACTTAATTAAAACCACACCTAAATATGTTTCTCCTGAATGAGGCTTATAGCCTATAAGCAACACAAAGATTGCTACTGAAAAGTTTGTCCTGCGAACAATGCAAAAGCAACTTTAAACTCATGGTAGTTTCCCCGAGTCGTACGTCTTTTTCCAGTTCTCTCTCCAACTACTATGGACTTAGCAGAGATACAACTCTTATAAACATAAGAAAACTGCATTTGCCGCCCCTCTGCCTCCAGAAGTTGACCACAATCACCACCATCATCACACAGTAAAAGGTAGAGAGGAGCCTGATGACAGAGTGAGGACAATGCAGCAGTGAACCTCCAGAAGGTACAGACAACCACAGCATCCCACAGCCACTCTCCTGCAGCTCCGGAAAAACAACCACAGGATCTGGCTCCCTGTCAAGCCCCCCGTGAGCACGCCCACAGGGCCTTTCAGACCAAGGACAACTATTGCAAAACCTTTGCCTAGTTCCTCAGCCCTTCCTGTCATTAAAGAATGCTAGGATACAGCAGCTCGCTTTCCTTCCACCACATCAGTTGTACTTTGTAAGCCTGTCAAAAAAAACAACCCCAACAATTTTTGCAGATAATAAAGTCTACCATTCTCTCATCCCTGTTTTAAATACCATATTTATTTCTGGCAGAACTTTTTTGGAGGTACCACAAGTAAGACGCTTCCCACTGAGTTATTCCACGAAGATTGTGTCTTGGACGGTTCTACTCTTATAATTATTTCCTTTTAAATGCTTTCTAATTCAGTACCCGCAGCAGCATATGTATTCCTATGAAAAACTCTACATAAATTTACCGGAAATTACAATTTTAAGATATTTCCAGTCCATGAAATTTGACAGGGGAAAAATATTACTTCTCTAAAAGTTGATAGAGTGATTAAAAAAAACTACAAAAGGATTATCACTGCCTATTAAGTGTGATAGTTTGAGCACTTTCTATGGAATCCCTTCTTATTTTATTCCTATTAGATTCATTACCATATTTCCAGATAATAACGAACAACTGTCCACTGTATAATAAAAAGCCCTCCCTAAATCTGCTTCAATGGCTAGATATTACGGCAATCAGTTAAAACTTTCTTACTTCTCTTTCAATAGCTCTACACAGTGCAGAGTTACATCCCTTTGGAAACTAAACACCCTGCTGGGCGTTGCAGTCCAGTCCTGCACTGCCTATGGCGGTGTGGACGCACGCTCCTCCTGCCGCAACGCCTGCAGCTCCTGCATAGCTCCACACTTGTGGGATCTCACACTCGTCTCTACCACCCACCGTTGACCTCTGCCAAGAGATGGATAGCTGGACAGGTCTTCAGTCTAAGCTCACATGTTTCTTGTCACAGTCATCATGCTTGCAAATATATTTTTTTATTTCAGATGTATGTTCCTACCGCACTATAGGTCCTCCAGATACCAGATTCGTGGCTGGTGCACCCGCTGCTTAGGTACCTGAAATGGCTGATGCGCCTCAACCGCCCAATGCTTTAGTGAGCAGCCTACCAGGGCTGCTTTGGGGCAGCTGCAATGCTACACAAGAAATCAGATAACTTATTTAGACCCAGTTTATCCCCATCCAGGACAGCAAATGACTTTTATTCTGTTTATTTTGTACTCTTTTAACGGAAGACAAACAATTTTTCCACATTAACAACTGGTTTGCAGTATTGTGTGGTCACTTTCTGGTGAGTAAACCACAACTTTATCATCCTCCATTTTGTCATAAGACCATGCAAAGGCTTTCTTGCTGCACAGTGACAATCAATGTTCCCTCCTACTGAGAAGGACACAGGCTTGGTTTAGTTGTATGTTATTCTTTTCCCCTCTAATTTTCATTTCTGTGAATACCGCCATAACACATAAGTTATTCTCATTATTCTTCTAAGTGCTGTTAAATGCTACACAAACTTTACATGGCAAGCCTGTAACTCTTAATGCATCAGATTTTCTACTTTAGTGGTTGTTCATCTGGTATGATTTCTTAATGGATTCTTTTTAAAAGAACTAGATTGTAATTAATTGCAGCCTGTGATTATGTACATGAAAAGGATTGGTTTGAACCTTTACCCTAGACATACACCAAGGTGAAAGAAAAGATACAGGTTATGGCTTAATAGTTTTACTTAGATAAATGGTGACATTTCTTAATAGAACTAAACAGTTCCATGTTTCGTTCATCAAACTTTTTTTTTTTTTGTAACTATGTCAAGCAGGTATCAGAATTGAGATGTGCTCACTTCACTCAATGGAAATATGTCTGCATTCAGCATCTTCCTTTGTATGGAATAGGTTTGTACATTGAAAAATTCAACAGGCTCCAATTGTTAAAGAGCATTCAAATATTTATTTAGATTGGGTATCAACCTTTATCATAATTCTCTCTTTATTTTTCTTCCAGTTACTAACCTTTGCCTCCTCAGAACAGGCTAAAATGTCATGTAGTTAGTCTGTTCATGGGAGAGTATTCCAGAACATAAAAACCAAAACCAAAACCCAGTCTGCTGCTGTTTAGTTCTGTTTGTATGGAGGGGGGTAGGCTCTACAGAGCTTTTTCCCCACATATGCTCCTATCAAAAAAGTGTTCTCTATGAGTTAATGAGCAATTTTAAGCTAATGGCAAGGTTTTTAAATCTCTGAGAGTAAAGAACCAGAATATTTAAAGACAGCGAACTTGAGATCTAATTTTTCAGAGTTCTGTCCTGTATTCACAGGAGGGCTGTTTTGAACTTGTCAGACTAAGTCTTGGAACAAGGGACTCGGAAAACAGTGGGTTCTTTTTATCATCACGCTGATTTTTGCAGTCCAGGTTTTTCAGCCATGATGATTTGGAGTTCTGTGGACAGACTTCCAACAGATTCTACCAGAGGATATGAAAATGCTCTGGAAGCCTAGATCCAGTTTAAAAAAGAAAGCTAGTGTTATTGTCATCAATCTGCTACTGACTGAACTGAAAACAATTTCAAATACACTAATAAATCCTTTGGTTTTTGGTTGCACTACCTTTTCAAAATGTAACCCTTTTACAAGTTAACCTTGGAGCTCCAGTAATCCCATCTGACCACCACAAGAGTCACTGTCTGCTAGATCCCAGTGCTTCTCAAGCAACATTTCTCAGCCTCTATTTTGCCACCTGCAAAATAGGGCAACACTTTTGGAAATGTGTTTATGAATGCCTAAATCTGAATGACTGACATTTTGATATTGCCTTGTGTCTATCAGCTATATTATGAAAAGAACACAGTTTTATAGGAAGTTCCAACTACAGCACAGCCTGAGGCATAATTTCTCTAGTTTAATCAGTGAATCATTTACTTAGCATGGCAAGGTTCCCTTTTCCTTGCTCAGTATGCTGAAATTGTTCATCTCTTCAGAATCATTCAGTTAACCTTATTTCATCATAGTAGGAATATTAAAAAATAGCTAGGCTTGCTGTGTCTATTTATCAGAACCTGAAATACTCTGACAATTGAAGTTTCAATTTATTGCTGTGCTGGTCCTGTTTTAAGAGTAAAACTGAAAGGCATACGGTTGATAAAACCACCTGTAACTGCTTTGAATACCATCTAAGAGCCTGGGAACATATATCAGCGTATTCATTCCCAACTAGCAAGAGATATTCATCCTTAGCAGAAGATCATGGGCAAATGCCAAAAATGGAAGTCGGTTTTCCCCTTTATTATTTAAAATGTGCACTCCACAACTGTCAAATTAAAGGAGAGCTTTACGAGCACCGGGAGAGAAAGGAACAGGGGCTCAGCAGCAACTGTGCCAGCCCCACACAGCACCGTTTGCAATATGGTCCCGCGCTACCCATGCAGCACTCCATTTGTAGAGCTGGACACAAACCAGCTCCTGCGGCTCAGGCTGGAGGATGGGATGAAATTAATCCCAGCTCCCGCAAAATCCGCACGCGGCCCCTAGAGCCGGCAGGCAGTGCCCAGGAGAGTACTGGAGCAGGAGGCAGCGAGGGAGCCCGGAGCTGCCCTGCCAAGCAGTGCTCTCAAGGAAATTTTGGCTTGCCTAGAGGAGTGGGGGTTCATCTCCAGCCAAGCTGGAGGAAAAGCACATTGGCCCCTTTCATGGCTGGGTGAGCTTGTCGCAGCCATAGTTTTCAAACTAGGTTGCAACAAAAGTCAAGAGAACCGTTTCTCCCGACTTCATCTCTGTTGCCTTTAACTGCATCCTCTTCACATGTGCTCTTACAGAGAAGTAGGGCTTCCAGCACAGGGAGACCCAAATCTCAGCTAAGGACTTTGTGTTCTATAACTATGCAGAGCACAGGTGAAAGCAAAATTTGCATACAAAAAACAATAACAAAAAAGCAAAGTAAAACACCTGATCCACATTGACATCAAAACTGAAGTGAATTCACAGCAAATAACTCACACGACTGTCAGCAATCTTCACTGGAAATATGAGAGCTGACCTCCTTGCTGTCATATATTAAGTAATCATTGTAGTAAATAATAAAAAACAGTATTTGTAAGTTTATTTGAAAGTGGTACTAAAGTATGAAGAACAAAGCCAGAACCAAGTATTCCAGACCCAAAACCTAGCTCTGACATGGAAATCTTCTGCTCACTTAGAAAATTTGCTCAGAACTTATGGCCTTACCTTGCTGAAGAAGGCCCTCCTACTCAAATACATAGGTCTGCCTACGTGTTTAAAGCTAAGCACATGCACACTTATTAGTGGGATCGAGGTTTTAATCCTTCCTCTTGAGGCCTCGGTAATAAAGTGGGGATAACCACACTTACCTACTTCGTAGGGTGTTGTCAAAATTAATGCTCACAGAGCCGTCAGTAGGTGAAAATCATTATGGCTCCCACCCTGCAATTGCTAATGCATGAGCTGCCTGCTGCACGCACACCAAGCCCGGCGAAAGCTAATTGAGTCCTCCGAAGGTGCAGCAGTTTGCCCAGGCCCTATCAATAAGCTGTTAAGTGTTTAAAAAACAAAACCAAACCCCACTATATTAAATGTGAACACAGCACAATTTTCAAATGATCCTGCAGACCGGAGCCTCTGGGGCTAAGCATGGCGCAGGAAAAGCATTCATAACAGAATACAATACGGGGAGATAGAGACGTATATACACAAACACACACACACTCAGAGGGATATAAAAACACAGCTATTAAGGCAGCTATTCAGTATAACTCTGTGCACACATTCCCAAACACACACTCCCAGGCAAACACATAGCTAAATGTATAAAGCACCCGAGCTACAATAAATTGATGATGATATGTATGTATACAGATGAAAATATAGACACACAACTGATGCACATTACATCGTCTATCCTTCCCTAAACTTAAGTCTCATCTGGAAGAGAAGGCTGGAAAAAAATTATACTTGATGGTTCACTTTGAAGAATGTTAATGAAATTAAGAAAAGATCTTAGCCAAACCAGTTTACTCATCAATATATCCTACAAAACCAATTTAACTTGACGTCAAATTCAAATAATTCACCTGACGTCACGCTGGAGAAGCCAACCATGAACACCTCACAAATTATTATTTTGATCCAATTGTTACAACAGAATTACAGCAAAAACTGCACTTTCCACAGCTATTAAAGCAGTGACCCTGGCAGAGCATGCTTTTGTGCTGAACTTTTTATATCACCAAGCCTATTAATCAGGTGGCAGTTCAAACTGATGCACTTTATATACTTGACCCTGGCCAGTGCTTTAATTACTTGGTATTAAATGGTAATTAAGATTTTTCACATTCAGATTTAATCCAAAAAAATTAAGTGTAAAATCCAGTAATTTAATAAAAAGAGTTGTGTTCTTTCCCGTGCTTCAGCCTGGACACTGAGGATGCAGCAATTTACTATTGACAAGCACTAAAGGAGCAGGTCATTTCACAAGTATAGTGTGGACAAAGGTGAACCGGGCAACTGATGAAATCTGTGGCCAAGGCGAAATAGCAATCTCTGAGCCAAATGGTAATAAAGTTACTGAAATGAAGCAGTGTAGCTTCTGAAGTGAACTGTCATAAGAAGGATACAGGCATCAGGATGGCTTGGCTGAAGTAATTAAAACATCATTCCTTGAGAGCCAATCAAGGCAGTTAGCCCTAATTCTGGTTTTGTATGCTACACTTGAAAAGCAAAAATAAGTGCATAAAACGGCAAGAAACACCAGCAGTTGTAGCTAACGTTCTGTGAAATAGTGTCCACCTCTCAGAAAGTATTTACTAAATTTGCAGTAAGTGGGACAAAATAAGAGTCATGCTTTAATGTTCTTTCCCATATTATTGAATTATACCTCTATGTTTTCTACGACATGCAAGAACCAAATAGAAACTCAGTCAAATGCCACTGTCCAAAATTCCCTGCTAAATCAAAGACAATTACTTCCCTCAATAGCTATTAGAGGCAGATAGTTTAATCATTGGGGAGGCAATCTAGTGTATAGGACACTGCAATAGGAGTCCGGAGATGTAGGCTTAACTCGCGGCTCTGCTACTGACCTGCTATATGACCTTGGGCAAGTCTCTTCACATTTCAGCGCCTCTTTGTGTCCCTATTAACCTTTGTCCGTCTCAGCTATTTAGAATGTAACCTCTCTGATGCAGAACGGTCTCTCACTACATGTTTTTACAATACCAGCACAACAAGGTCACCATCTTGGTTGAGACCTCTAAGTAATCCAAGTAAATAAGAACAATATATTCAATTATTCAGAATCCCACTTACATTTATTCAATTTTCCCATAACATCTAGATAGCTGAGACATCACCACAGATTAGAATGTGCATCCTACATCTTTTTAATTTTAATGTCTTACCTGCTGTTCACATAACTGAAATTTGTATTGATTTTCATAAATCGAAGAACACCTAACCCACTGTCAAACACACAAACAATGGAATGAGCCATTGGTGCCCAAGTTGTTCAGAACACATAGGAAATAAATCATTTGTCTGAAAGGAGAAACAAGAAGGCCCACCAGGTATAAAGTTTGGCCCAGCAAAGCACTTAAGCATGTCCTTAAGTTTAAAAACAAGTAGTCCCACCAAAGCTCTTGAAGTAAGCTTACATAAGGAATCGGAGCATTTCAGAGTTTGGGGAATACTCTATAAAAGATTTGAAAAAATTTTAACAAAAACATGAATGTAAGTATGTTAATAGGCATATTGTGAAATTACAGCAGGTTCCCAAAGAAGGGGGCAAAAATACCGCCTCCTTTAAAAACAGGTGATTAAACAATGGGTATTTCTTGATACTAACCATGCTCCCCAACAAGCACACACCGCACCTGCATATGCAATTCAAAGGATGTTTCAAATACTTGCATTTTCTTTCTCTATTTCAACTGTACTTTGAAAGCATTTAGATGCAGGAAAAATTAACTCAGATATCTCTGTCTATGACATGTTTTCTTTGAAAAAATATTGTTCAATCAAGGCATATTTTTCAGAAATTCTGTGTTTTCAAGAAATGCCCAAATTGAGCTAAATGAGGAAAAGTATAGGCTCCAAGCAGAACCTTGAAATGAAACTAACAAGAAGAAAAAGTAGGAATTGTACACTAAGAATTTTATCTAATATATTTACCTAGAAGCTTGAACCCAACTAAGATCAAAAGATCATAAAGATTTGGTTACTTAAACAAGTTTGTACAGTGGAATGCACATTGACAGGAATCATTCTTCTTTTCTTGATTCAGATACAGATACTTGAGTATGCTCACCTTCAGTTCATGCTTTTTAATTCTCACTCTTTGGGAAAAAAAAGCAAACACAAAATAAGAAAACATTAAACACTCCCAATTGGAAATTGTTACAAAAGCACCAGTAGCAGAAAAGAATTGTAAATAAAAATGTACCGACCCACAAAGAAAGCATTGAACAATTATTTTGGTAGTGCAACTTTTACAAATCAGCTAAAATCCTACCTGAAGAGAGAACTCAAGCCTATGCAGATATTGATATATCAATAACATGCCATGAATGATAATAGAATAATAACTATCACTAAAAATAAAGACATGAAAAGAAAAACCCACATGTGGCTTAATAGTCACCCTTTGGAGAAAACTGAAAGCTCTAGGAAAAACAGAAAAAGAAGTCTTCTGTCTTCTTTAGTCTCAAATTTTTACTGTCCAAACTCACACAAGAAATCTTTTTCGTAAGCGTAGCATGAAGGTAGGATGAGACAATGGTAAAATTCTTGAAGAGGTTGGAATGCTCACAACTTATTACCACTGTAAAGGGATTATTATCTGAAAAAAAAATATTACATAAACTATTTTTCTTGAATATATAAAATTTGTAGCAATCATAAATGCTAGGGAAAAACAAGAAAAAACACACCATTAACTCATGTAATAAAAGGAGTGTCCTTAAAGATCTTTTTTTCTGCTGGGAATTTAAATGTAGTGAAAATTTGGAAGATGCAGTTTCTTTAGCAAGGAGCTCAGTTACCATAACTGATACACATTGTCAGCCTTAGAATTCTAATTGTGTTTAATATAGTTTCATGTTGCATCAAAGTACAAAATCAATACCATTTGTCCAGCAAACAGGAAAAATGGAATCTATAAACTGCTCTTATTGAGTAATTAAACACCTATTATTGTCATGAGTGGTGAAACAATGAATTTGATAAGACAAATTTTTGCGAGAAAACACTGCAGTGATTAATACCTCCCTATGTATTAAATAAAAATGACTGCCTTTTGTGCAGTACTGCTGGCAGAAGAACAGGAATGAGAGAAGTAGTTGCCAGTGCCACAATAACAGGCTAACCTTGAACTGAACTCCTTTCCTCAAGAAATTAAATGCTGTAGCAGGACTTTAAATCCCTCCACTTAGAGCTCATTTGTGTTCCACGTAACCTGCAGTTCCTGAAGAGAACTCATTATCTTCAAAAGGAGAATCCTTTTATAATTTCTTTACAAATGTGTATATTGTTTCTACAGAAAGTATTTCATATCAGAAAAGGGATAAGAGTATTAACAGTGTAAGCAAGGCAAAAAGGCTCATATCATTAAGACACCATTTCTGCTTCCTGGGAATTCAAACGCCAGCTACAGTGGTATGGAAAAACGAATGAGAATGAGGTTAAAGAAAAATGTACCTTTACAGCAAAATTTTAATCTGTTAGACTGATGCTAAACTGCCTTGGTCTTTCTGCTGCTCTATGCTGTATTTCTATGTATAGACCCCCTCCCCCAATGCCCCTCCTGTAGCTTTGGCTTCCTATTTTTCTTTTCACTTAGAATGATGCACTAGGAACAACTATAGAGTACAAAAGATGAATCTATGGATGTGACACTTGTAAAGGGTAACCCTATTTCACAAGTGAGATGGGACAAAAAAGAAAGAAAAAAGGCCACTGAAGCAATAACTGCTCACCGAATTACCATTAAATTGTAAGATTTACAATCCAATGTACAGTAAGTGCATATCTAATGGAGTTTGTCCTCTAAAAGAATATAAAGTAGATCTTTGCAGCCTAAGATGTATGCAGGTTATTTTTTATTTTTTTTTTTTTGCATTTTTTTTTTAATTGGGTCACTCAGAAAACAGATGTGCACATAAATTCCAGAATTTTTATACATATTAAAACTAAGCCAAAGTCAACATTAAAATATGATAAATGTAGTGTGATTAGTAGGATCAGGCTTTGTATTTTCAAAACATGCTCACATTCTACAAAGAGCGATAAAAGATTACTTTACACAAGCCAGTCAATACTGCTGTCACAGATATCATTGGTAAAAGCAGATCACATATTATAAATTCAGTTTATTGCTCTGATCTACTGGAATTCAATGAAATGACTGAAATGACTTTTTTGGGGGGGCAGCAAAGCAGCTGCTGACCATTTCCAACATCTTCTAAACAAAACGTCTGGGCAGAAGTTTCAGATCACTTTGTGCATCACAGCCTTAAATCCCCCACAACATTTATTTTCACATAATGTATGTAATATGAATAAGGCTCATGCACAGCATTATTATTCGTAAACATTTTTTGTCACTAATTTCACTGCTCTTATTCATATGAGCATTACTGTTGAATGATGTAAGTTTTGAAATTAGCAAGGCATGTCAAACAATTATTTAAATAGAAGCAAACTTTTACATGAAATACCAAGCATATTCCTATTATACTGTATTACCACAGTATAAATAATCACATGTTTTACAGGATGACCCTGGAAAATTTAAGCCTGTAATAAACCCCAAAACTATCAAATAGACAAAGAAACTTCTGGGTGGGTAAGCCATTCAAATAGCAGCAAGGCAGATCGTGTTCTGCACTCTTAATTTGAGTTAACTTTTATTTTCCTTAGCTAAACTTCAAGCTTCCACATTTCCACAAATGTCATTAAAACTTTTACTCTCCTACCTAAAAGAAAGTTTGCCTACCACACAAATTTTCCCATTATCTGGCTTTTATTTCAGAGGATTAAAAAGCAATGCACAAGATCAGCAACGATAGCCTTGTTCTCTCCAACCTTAGTGAATCAAGTTCATTGGAGGTGAAGCAGTGGAATTATCAGGACAAGTGGCTGTGTCATCAAAGCTTTCTGAGAGGTAGTGTATGGAAATGCCTAAACAAACAGAAGCGTAAAAGCTGTCTGTATGGGAAAGGGCTCTCCCGAGGCTTTTCATTAAAACAATTCCAATTGCAGCTTCATGATGCAGCATTACATTATGTGAGAAATATAAAATCTTGACATTTTTCTAAATGTGAATGGGTTAAAGAACCTCTCCACGCTACAGTGAGCCTGAGAATTTCCAGCAGCTGATGAAGACCAGTTGACCACCTGATACTTTTTCAGCAGGGTGATAAAATTAAAGGATTGCTTTGATTTGCTTGAAGGATTACTTTCTATAGTTAATTGTTTAAAGTGCACAGTCTTACAAAAGGGAAAAATATCAAGAAGGTTAATGTAGAGTGAGCTAATTGCAAGCTGATTACACTGTGCAAAGCAAGAGATATTACTTATGTTACATACCATCACAAGGACTAGCCTATTCCACCCTGCTGCTGCAGCAAACAAGCTGATTTGCTAACAAAGTGGTCAGCTCGGGCACTTGCACAGCATCTCGGTAGGTCCACAGGCGACTGCTTCCCATGCAGAGAATCTCAAGCTCCATTTTCCAATCTGATTACACGGCTCCTTATTCCAGCAGCCTTAAACCTTCATGGCAGTTTACCAACATTTTCATCACTTTTTCTTTTACAAAGCAAAAGAACTGATAAGCTCTCAGGTACCCGGGATTTCATAGTCGATGGCTGGCAGGCAGCCAGCTTCCCTCACAGCACAACTGTTTCGTGCCACAATGCAAAAAGCACACTGAATTTAACAGATAGCACAAAACTATTAGAATTTTGCAGTACGTACAAGCAAGCAGCATGTTTCTGTCTGTGCAGATGTAGACAGTCCTGTTTAGTCGCATTTATAACATGCCTAGACCCAAAAAGACGGGTTTAAGAGAAGGAAAAAAGAAAAAGAAAAAAGAAAAACCAGAACAAATGAAGACTGAGTACTGTCACTAAGTCAATCGCACTACAAAGTGTGCACCCGAGTTACTTCATTGCAGTGCTGCCAGATTACCAGAATTAGAGACAATACTAATAACTTCCTATAAAAACTTAAATTCAGAAAAGGGAAAACAAATCTTCAGATTAAATGAAAGTGTTTGACATAAACTGAAACATTATTTTAACATTAAAACTAATGCAAAAAAGAGACACTATTGTCTATTTTTGGCATGTCAAATGCTTACATAAAGCATTAAAACAGCCACAAGATATACCCGGGTTTACTTATTCTCTGGCTCAGAAAAAACACCTGAATGATGAAAGAAGAAAAATATGATTCATATTGGCAAATGTGAAACATCTTTATAAAATGCTTATTCTGATGTATATCATGTACCATCTAAAAATCTGAGGTACACAAGAAGAATTATAAATATATACATAGACTTATATATACAAGAAAATAACAGAATGCAGAATGAGAGTTATGGAACAAGATTATCCTACAAATCTTAAGGATTACAACAAAAAGAAATCCATTAAAAAGCAAGGGAGAAGGAAACTTCCTTATTTTTGCTTAAAGAAAAAGACATTAATATTAAACCAACAAGTTTTTACTTATTGCTACTGAGGCTCACTCTCCCATTCAAAGAAATGTGTTATCCATTTATTATTTGCATAACGCCCAAACCCGCCCATACAGAGCGAACGTAACACGAAGTTAATAGTGTAGAAAACAATTCCCCCACGCCCCCCCAAGCAAAACATTTTTTTGTTTAAATCGAGCAGACCAAACTGAAATCTGAAGGAATACGACCCGTAAACTATTCTTAAGAAGAAGAAATGCAATTTTGCATATCATCACTTTTATCATGAGGGAATGGGGGTGGAAATGCAGAGGCTAAGATGGTGAGTTATGGGGGGGGCGGGTTGTACAACTAAGCTGGCACGATGGCTGAAGACTCCAGATCACCGGTACATTGACCCTCTGTATCTCTGAGTCATTAGCTGGAATCCCAGCTCTGCCTTTCGGAGCAGGGATTTGAACCCGCAACACCGATGCGGTGCGATTCGGGACCCTGCGCGTGCCAGGCAGAGGGGTCGTCCTGCCCGGTGCGGAGGCGGCCGGCGGCCCCGGGGGGGGGCAGGCCCGGGTGGGCGGCTGTCGCCCGGCGCAGGCACCGGCCACGCTGCTGACTCAGGCAGGGGCACTGACAGGCGCCGCCGCTCCTCCCCAACCGCTCCCCATCGACGGAGCGGTTTTAGGTGCTGACAGGTACATGCAAAATTCAGGGGGAAACCATCAACACATCCGTGCTCCTCTCCGTGTGCGCGCACATGTGTATTTGTATGTATACATCTCTGCGCGCAGCTGTACAAATGTTTACATGTATTTATGGAGACATACCGAAACAGGCTACGCTGGCTTCTCTGCAGCCGTACGTACAGCTCGGCACTGCCAAAATATTCCTACAGCAATTCCTCTCCTTAATACAGCTAGTTTTATATATGCATACACAGAGGCTACATATGTATACCCCATACACGTGTCATTCACACGCGTGTACTACTGCGTGCAAGTGGCTTTATCTTTAAAACTACGTTTGCTAATTTACATGGAAATTTCACCTCTGATAAAATAAAAAAAACCCCCACGTTTTAACCAGCTTCTAATACCAACACATTTTTCCCATGAAAGATTCCCAGTAAAGTATTTATTAAAACCGTAAGGTTTGAGAGGGTTTGCAGCTTGCAGATGCAGGTTTTGGGGTTGCTTTCCCCCCCTCTTTTTTTTTTTTCCCCTTCTATGATTTATTGGATGGTGAGCAAACCCACTTAAACTATAGTTGTCCATATGAATCACTAATTTTTATGTTTCTAATTAAAATGTAAACAGTGTAATGAAGACATCAAGTTTTTAGGCAAATGTCTCTTCCAGTGCCACTTGGGGTATGGTAATTACTGAAGCAGATCTATGGATGCTCCCGAATCCTCTACAAGTCCAGATTAAAAGCATTACTGCTAAACCTTGCTTTTTACACCAGGGAATTGTGTTCTCTAACCTATTCCCAGTTTGCTTACAGATGCATATCTGTACAAGCCTTTATAACTAGTCATTAAAAAAAAAAAATCAAAATAGAAGTTTATCACATAAATGGAACAGTTTGTGGGGGAAAAAAATGTGATTTCATTTAAAATAAAATTTGATTTCACTTTTACGATTACATATAACTCGCATAGTAAAACCTGTGCTGAAAACTTACGGTCTTAGTGCTTCCTCCAGAAAAAGAAAAATAGATTAGGCATTACTAAGAGAATTTTTAAAAAAGCATAAGTGATATTTCAAGCCTGTATTAAAATTCCTATTGTCCCAAAATGCTTGTTTCACAGTCAATTAATTTAAAAATATATTATTCAGGAAAACATTAATAAAAAAGAAATCTATTCACTGAGAAAAAATGTAAATGGCCATTGCAAATACAAAATGCTCGATGTGGAACTGCAAAAATCTTTTGTCACATATATTCCAGCCTTTATGTCCCTATCTGAAATTTATCAGAATTTATCCTAAAGCAAATGACCTCTCCTACATTTACTGAAGGAATACAAGTCCTCTCCTGCTTACAATTGTTAATTGAGCCTGTCTGCTACAGCATCTCTTTCCTCTCCAAATAAACCAGGATACTTGTTTTACATATTTACTGCCAAGCACTTGAACAGTCCTCTATTTTATTATAATACTGGGGGTTGCGCCCCCCCCTTCTGGAATGTCTTTTTTTTCCTGTACTGCGAGTAGTTAAAGCTGCAATCCACAGTGATATAAAGCGTCTAAAATGCCTAGTACAAGAAGAGGTTTTTCTTCCTGCCTTCCTGGACTCAAAGTCCATATTCGGACTGGTACAGCCAATTTTCATATTATTTTTACATAAATGCTAGACAAGCATGTCTGCGTTGCTAACCTGGATCATGAAGATGAGAGTGCACAGAATGTACGTGCGCATATGTGTGCGTGCATAAACATTTTAGTGGGTGGTCCACCACTTCAGTTCTATTTTACTAGTAAAGTATTGTATACAAACATGTGAATACTTCTCAGTGGAAAAAAAAAAATATATATAGGATTTCAGATGACATCAAATCATAAAGCATCTTGTCTCTCAAATCGGAAATGCCTTAGCAGAATAAAACAAAACAAAACACAACACTATTTAGGTGTTTCTTTCAAATGTATTGTTCCAGAAAAAACAGATTTAATTAGACAAATAGCATTTTAAAGGCTACTGCTTTATAACGTGGTACTCTTGAAAATGATGGGGGTTTGCAAGTGAAAACACCATTCTCATTTAGCTCTGTGGTAAAAAAAAAAAAATATACACACACACGCACTAAACATTTTCTTTTTTTTTTTTCTTTTTTTTTATTATGGATTGAGACAATGGGGAAATCTTATGTCTTCTCAACAGTTCCAAGGCCATACTAATCAGGTGTAATTCTTAATGAACACTGACTGTTTGGTGCTCATTCAAGGTATTTCATTAGGAGGTTATTCATTTAAAATAAATGTTTCAACCATATCAAGCTGTAACCTTTCTTGAAATGTAAATGAATGGTTTAAATGAGAAGATTAATAAAGAAGGGATGTTCCAATTCCAAGCATGGCATGCTATGTATTTTTAAATTTGTCTATGCCAGATGCTGTCAGTCAGAACAAAAAACTGTCCAAGCAGACAATCTGTGCGTCTGAATGTTGATCATGTTGGAAAGTAAAGGGGGAGGGGGGAGAGAGTGTGTCAAGGATTCATGGTCCTTCATCTTTGCAGTAGAGCAAACACGTCTCTCAGTATAACGACAGACAGCTGCTTCCACTTTCTAATGTGCCCTAACTTAGATCACTGAAAGAATTGTCAGCACTCAGAGAAACACACAAAGATAACACAGCCAGCTGCCATGAAGGGGGAAACAGCACAGCTCAGAAGAAATGGGATTTGTTCCATTTGCATGATGCTGGCTCCCTTGGGCCCCTTTCTTTCAAATCCAAAGCACAAAAGACAACACTTAACATATTTGCTTAAAGATGACAACCTCATGTTGATTTCATTTGGATGTAACAGTGTCAGGATTACAGATATAAGAATATATTATATCTGTAACAGAGACTGACAAATGTATCCATCAGTGAAACTGTCTGATTCATCTGCTTATACAGCCATTTTACCATCCCAAGGGTGCCATCTAAGTAGTAACTTTAGAAGACTGAAGGTCTAATTTTATTACACCACATTTCAACCTACTAAACAATATTATTTCTAAAATAGATCATTTTTATTGGAAGTCTCCCTGATGAAAAATCCAGTAGACACCGGAGAATTTATGAACTGTATGGGTCCTTTGAACTCAATATACTGCCCATTTTAAGCAACTTTCTTTATACACGATCAAAACCTAAGCTCAAATAACTGAAATTGAGTTAAAAACATAGATGATAATGGTACTTATTTTAATATTACATCATAGTCTGTCGCTATTTGAGTATCTGCTGTTTGGCAGCCCGTCACTATTTAGAGTGCTTCTTGTTACAGTTCTGCATCAATAAAAGTTTCTTCAATAGAAACTCTATGAACAATTATTGCTCTTCAATACACTTTGACCAGCTACACAATCTAATTTTTGGTTAAGGATTTTTTTCATTGGGCGCTCCAAAAGTCACATGAAAGCGACTGAAAGCCGAACATGCTACTCATGGCATTGCGCTACGGCTGCAGAAACAGAAAACCAAAGGGCGCGAGATCGCCTGTCTGCAGTTTTATGGACCGGCCTCTTTTTTAATCAGATGAAACAATTCGGCCATGGTTAGATTCCCTCTAGTTTCAAATGCATTACACCCAACTGTCTGACGGCAAAAGTATCCCCATCGCCACCGAGTGACTCTGCATAATGCTCCCTACGCGAACTGCTTTGTCTAGAGGAACTCGAAACTGCTTGTTGCTGTCTGCTGCCACCAAGAACTGCACTGTAATTCACTGGATTGAAGTTGTTTTGTAAAATGGAGTTAACTGCTGTACGTGGAATTTCAGCACAGCAGATGGTTACCGATCATTATTTTCAATTTGTTTAGTTTCAAGCAATGGGCCTGGCTGGGAGGAGCAACGAGGAGGACAGGAATGGGGAGAGGAGCAAGGTTAGATACACTGGCTTGCAATGCAAATGGTGCTAGATGGCATAGCATTAACAGGAGAAAAAAAAAAAAGAGTCTGTTTCCGAACTGCAGCAAAGCTAAGCAAAAAAAAAAAAAAAAAGTATAAAATCCACATATATAGATTAAAAAAAATAAAGAATATGACATTTAAAAGGAGGCATTTACTGATCAATCATTCTCTGTTCAAGAGTTACCTTACATCTTAAATATTGGAAATGGACTTTAAAGTTTCCAAAGGGAAATTGTCTCTATTCACATTTTGCCATCATTCAAGCTTAAATCACTCTCTACTATAAGTGGTTCAGTTGTTGAACTGGAAATGGAAAAGGAACCATTTATGGACAAGTGCACATGAACAGAAATTAAGCTGTAAATATCTGGGCTGGGCCATTATTTTAGTCCAGAAACATCTGGGGCTGAAGCCCAGGCTGGGCCCCACTCCTTCTGTGCTCAGGTAATTGCTTAAGTGATTTATAACTTACTGTTTCTATTAAAAATGGTTTAAAGAGAAATTTGGAGCCTGAATTCTAAAACGAAGATGGTTTTACTCTTGTTTTCATTTATTCAGGAGGAAAAAAAAAAAATCCTTTGCCTTTTTCTCCTCTCTCCTACATTTAAGAGGTACAATGTTCCACCACAAAGAAAAAAATTCACACTTTTCTAAATGCAGACCAACATGACACATACCCTTCCAGTAAGGAAAATCAGAGACCATCCATTCAGCTTACATTTGAGTTGCTCAGTGCTTTAATACTTCCCATCAAAGTTAATTTTGAATTATTTTCCCCACATAACTACATTTTTTTAAAATAAACTGTATCAAGACATTCACAGCATATTCATGTGTCCCTGTTATTTTGATCCATCCAGCAGTCAGTTAGCTCTGCCTACCACCACAGTGCCATGGGTGACGTGCGCAGAGGCACCCCAACGGGACCCAAGAAGGGCCACAGGCACTGCGTCCCTCACGGGGACACTTCTGGCTGTAGGACTTGCTTCCCCCACTCACTTCAACACAGTCTCATTTTTTTGGCTTTCTGGACAACTATTTGACTGGGTGGAAGAGAAAGGCCCAGAGTATTGGGGTTTGAAGGACAACAATAAGGGATATGCTTGGATGATACCAATCCTCTACTAGCAGTTTGGAAAAAAAAAAAAAGATTACTCTCTCCCAGGCAGAACACCAGGGACAGTCTCTGACTGTAAACAACTCTGTCATCAAAAAACTTGGTTATTTAAGACTGACCAGACACCCTAACTATATTTCCACCCTTTTCCATGACAGCTAAAGCTTATTGTAAGAGTATCCTTAACCTTGCAGAGATTAGGTTTGTAAAGGGGTTAACCATGCCGCCCTCCGGGTGTTACACATCCTTTTTTATTGAGGTTTCTGTATGTTGGGCAGTTTACTGCACAGCTCCAACATGCCACACCAAACAAAGAAACCAGTTTGCAACCTGGGTGTATGCCAAGGCTGAAATGACATACTAGTGACTGTCTCAGCCCCTTGGGAAAAAGTGGATTAGATGAGTCACAAAACAATGTCACCATTATTTCTCCAGTAAGTTAACTATCCATTGGCCACAAGTGACCAAGACATAAAAAGTACGACCTAACACTTTCACAGATTGCGCTCTGTCTTGGAAGTATTTTTCTCCCTGCATCTCCATAAACTGTAATTATTCTTAGACCAACAAAAGCTCTTTGACATCTTGAGGCAATGGCAAACTTTGCACATAGGGTAGCATCAACCTAGGAACATACGAAATAAATCTTCCGAACTGTTCATGGGTTATTGTCGAACTCCGCCAACAAAATTTGGTCCAGTATCACCCATACCAAAGCAGATACCATACACTTCATATACCAAACAACTTTTTTTTTTTTAAGTTACTTGTAAAGAAAAGATTGGGAAGGTAAATGGGAACTGAGCATAGATCTCCTGTGACCTACAAAGTAAGCAAAACCAATCCCCTTAGCTTTTGCTGGATTCTTTCTCAGTTCTTCTTTATGTTGTACAGAAACGTAGAAACTCAGTGATGCAGTTAAGCCTCATGGCTCAACAATAAATGTGTAGCTAAAATTCTGTATTCACGCAATTAAAAAGCAGAGTCTGCCCAGAGTAAACAGGCCTATCTGTTCAGCGACACAGGGGACTTAATGAAGTCATCAGCAGGAGACACTTTTCCTCCTTCTAAAGTATACATGCTCCAACCACATTTCAATTCAAACTGGAAAAATAATATTTACAAATGCTAAAGAAGAAAGTGCCCGTTAAACCAGTACACTGATAGGAAAGGTTGTCTACTTGGGTAAGCATGACAAAATTTTCTTAAATACATATTTCTCTGTAAACATACTCACATTCTTAGACAAAAACTAAACTATGGATTGGGGCATGTCTGATTTGATGGTACCAAATCCAAGAATACTTGCTCTTTCGTTTTACTTCAATAGAACTAAGGAAAATTTGAAGCAGGCTATCAGATTCATTTGAATTACTGGAAACCCTCCGATTCCTAATGGTAGTAGAGAGTAGAGAACCATGGCCAAACATTTGAACTGGAGAACAAGTATGACCACGTAAATATCAATATTAGTTACAATAGTCCATAGGAGAACAAAAAACTGTAATATGGCATTTCACAAGAGAAAAGGGTTGAGCAGTTGAACCTAGGCGACTGGAGTACGGTTAACTTGGTTTAATCCCAACTGAATTATTTATTATCTAGATTTTAGTACATAATAAATTTTAGTACCTAATTTTGCAAGTCTCAAATACGTTGCAATGGCTTCTGTAGTCTTTACTACAGTAAAGAGCAGTGTAGACAAAAGGAAGATTTCTACCAGCTAAAGGAATAACTGTGAGCCACATCATTATAAGATAGTGTATTTGAGTCTTTACTTTCATAAAGATCACCACTGGGGGGGGGGGGGGGGGAAAGCGAACAGCATAACAAATACAAAAGCCTTCCCCCAGATTAAAGAAAAAAAAAAAAGAAAAAGAAACGTAAAGGAAAGGAAAACAAACCAAACCACTTACTGTAGCAAAACTCCAGGAAAAATGAGGAATACACACAGAGCTTTTATTATGCAACACAAATGGGATTCTTTCTGTAGGTGCCAGCATCAAAACTTTCTGCAGATGGTTATGTGGGTGAGGGTCTGGCAGAGGAGGTTATTGGCATGCCCTCTAGAGGCTGGATGTCTGGTCAAGGAACTTTTCAGCAGCTGCTAAAATACAGAGGAAGCTACCAGAACCAGATCTGTAAGCAGTGTTTACTCTTTTTATTTTTTAAGCATATTTTATGTACTCCAAGACACTATAACTATTAATACAGCAAATCAAACCTCCAAAGAATTCCTGTCAAGTATAAATACATGCATAAACACAAGATATAATTGAAAAAAATCTTTGCTTAATGAGCTCATGGCTGCTTTGGCATAGTGCATAAAATGTAAATTGAAATTTTAAGATGATATATCTATTCCCACAGGTGAGCTTTGGAATCAAAATCAGAAAAATAAAATCGATTGAGCATTACTTCAGATTCAGGCTACTCTTACTCTAACATGGAGCCACACCCTACAAATAACAACAATAAATTTTCTTACAACCCACCTGTGTAGTCATAAAGTGTGGATCTTTTTAAAGGCAAAAACGTCTCAGGGTAAAACCAGGGTCAAATTTTGCATTGACAGTAGGTGAAAAGCTCTCATATACCTAGCCAGTCATACACTAGTTGAAATATAGCCCACAGAGCACTTAATAGCTCAGCCCAACAAGCATATCGCCAAGTGGAATTTGGTGCACAAATGCAAATGGATAGGGGTTTTTTTCTTAAACTCTACATGATTTTTATCCTTATTATCTTACTGCTGACAGCAAGTTAAGTCTTATTACAGCTAACTACAAAACAAACTTGCTTGCCTGAAATCCAGCATTGAACTACCCATGACACTTTAGAAACCGTACGCCAGTAAATTATATTACAACATAAAAGAAGTCCCTTCTGAAAGTACTTATCCTATAAGAAACATGCATATGCAAGGTTTCACTTCTTTCAGTGCCTTTGTACCACACAGTGGACATATTAATAGCTATCCAGTCACAATCTTTTGCTTAAAATATTTACAAAATACCCAAATTTGATACACATTGGTTTATATAGTAAAGGGAAACATCACAAGGAAAATAGTTGTTTTCACCTCTGAAAGAATAGTTAAATGATAAATTAACATCGTTAATGAAAACCTCATTATTGCATCTCCACAATACTACCATGCCTATTCATACTTAATATTCTTGTAGAAATTACATTATACAACACGGTATATAATCGGTTCTGATGGGGGTAGGAGAGAACCAATCGTTAACTATGACTAAAATGACCAGTTTTCCAGTGCAGTTGTCTTCTAATTAAATCTAAGTGTGGAGCACAGTCATTGAGATATGCTATAATGATTTGCTTGGAAGTATTTTTCCCTTCTGTTTTTTCCCCTTCTGCTTATCAGAATACCTTACACCTTTCAAAACTAGGGCAGGGGGAAGAAAACCCAACCTGCTTCTGGCAGATGCCATGCTAAGGCATGTATTACTCACCATCCTTCCACCCACATTGAGGAACACAGCTCATCTATTTCTTAGCTCTTCCCACTAACAGGTACTAACTCCAAAGCTCAGAACCGCACCTCAGTTGCAAAAGACAAACTTCTTAATGACAAACTAGACTGGCATTTTATTATCAGCAAAATAAATACAGTTGTAGCACTCAATGCTGCATCAAGCTACAGCGATTCCTGTGTTTACTGTTAGCTGTTACGGATTACACTCAAACCCAGTTCTGCTCCAGAACAGCTTCCAGCTGAGCATCCAACAATGCCAGTTACTGTACCCATGAGCAGATATCCAGAAAGCTTGGCACCCGAGGAGCACATTAAGCAGGTACAAGTTTCTCCTCGGTTTATGTTTAGTATTTTCTATAAGATCAGACCTAGAGAAGAAATAACTTATTATATCAGAGTCTCTTATCTTTAGAATGAAAGGCTGCAGGTCACCTGGTAGAGGACACAACAGATATTAAAGTGATTATAGCCTTGATCTTAGTCAGAAGATAGAATTACATCTGTGTTGGTAGAGATGTCAGTAAGACCATGCAGAATGGCACTCTTCTGTGTTTTAGAAGTACAGTTTTTCTACATTTACTATATTTCAGATACAAAAGAGTTTCACAGCGTCAGGGGCTGGGAACGGGGCAGGGGGTGTTGGGGGATGCGGGTAGGCGGAGAGAGGGGGGCACAGAACTGCTTTGAAAAGTCAGGAAGGAGAGCTACTATTTCTCTGCAATGGGTTTGTATCAGCCAGGCTTAAATAATGGTATTGCAAATAATTGAGGCCCAGGGGAATTCAGAGCGTACAAGCGAGCTTTTGTTCACCAAACCCCAAAAGCTATGTGGGAGATTTGGGGAGTTGTTTCTATTTAAATGGCACATGTATTCCTAAACCATGAGTTAAACTATTTTTCTCTGTTTATTGTATGGCCTTGCTGGTCCAGTACCTGTTAGGAAAAACGTATTTCCTAGCCAATATAGTGACAACTCTTTAAAGTAACAATTATCTCTTACTGTACCTAGCACTTTCATTTACTTCCCTTCAGAACTTTTGAACAAGGGAGAAAGCAACAAATCTAATGTAATAAACCTGATGGTGGGGTGGGGGAAGACAGGGGGTGGAAGGGAAGCAGAGAGACAGAAGAGCACGGCTAGAAGTCATTTGAAGGGATGCAAACTTTCCAATGTAAACACAGAAGCTAATTATTATGTTGTGATTTTAAAACATATTCCGTTATCGGAAAGTAAAACAGAAATCTGTACTACAAAAAATAACCTTCTTCTGAAGTCTTTAAAGCAGGTGGACAAAAATATAGGCGCATACAAACATAAGTTGCTACTCTGCCCTCGCCACACACATGCACAGATACAAAATTGGGTTAGTCCTCTGTAAATAGGCTTAGCTCCTGTAAATATATCTCAGGATTTTAGGTGTACTTTTTCACACTGTAAAATTTCTACACAAAACCAGTTTAATCTAACTCCCTCTGATTATTATTAGAAACTCATTATTTGAGGACATCTATCTTTACAGTAACTATGCACCATTAAGGAGCACAATGCCCATAATTGTTTAAAAAAGCCGGGGGGGAGGGGGGCACGCGGGGCGGAGAGAAAAGGATCAGGAGAAGGGAGAAGGTAACTAAGGGAGATATTGCAATTAGAACAGCATCATCTACTCTGTATTTTGCTCCCTGGAATATTTACAAAGTAACAAACTGAGTTTAAAGTTTCCTCCATTCAGAATTACAAATGAGCCATTCGTTATGCCTTTACGTAATACACGTATTTTTGTCCTGATGAATTTAAAATGTGTTCTTACAACCACCAGCAAAAATCAAAAGCCCTATTTACTCTATCATACAGCATTTATACCTCAAGAAGGAGATTGTAGCATTTAAGAAACGCAAGTAAAGCTAACACCTACTATTTTCTGGGGAAATTCCTTATAACACCCAGCACCTGGCTTCTAAGATTTCTTGCACACCTGCATATCCAGTCAAAACAAATTGCAGGGACGCGGCACCTCTGATAACAGAGCACCCAAAAGTGGAACCTGAATTGCACTTGCTGAGGTGCAATACTAGTCGTGATGTTATCTCAGCCACTCGGAGCCTTCGAGCTCTAACTGCAGCTGTAGTAGCAGCTCAGAAACAGAAAAGAACAGTAACTTCAGCTAAAACCGACTTGCCTCTCATGAGTGAAAGCAACGGCTTTTACTCTCTCTGAACAGCTGACACTGGGGGGAAGGAAGAAGTGTTTGCTAATTACTCAATAACAAAAAGTCTTTCCTTAATCAGTGGTGAGCATTATTACTCTGGATGAATACTGGTGTCAGTTTGCCTGTTATTCTGTACCATATGGGTAATCTGGTCGGTGACGGGAGAAATACCACGTTATGACTCTGAACATTTCTTAACTAGTGAAAACTTTTTAAATGCCATTCATTAAGGCACTGGTTAGTCACAGTCTCTATAAGCACACGATAAGATATATTTTACCTTCATCTAACTTAAAAAAAAAAAAAAAAGCTTAAAACAAAGTTACTTAACTTTATGTCTCAGCAGAGATATGTCTCTGCATATTAAGGTGTCCCTTTGATGTGACTGTCGCACTGACAAATGCTATGGGCCAAATAACCAGAAGTGCTACATACCCGTCCTTACATAGTTTTTACTGACTTTCAGCTTCAGCTCTCTACCAACACTAATATTAGTCTGAATAATAGATTAAATTTCTCAATAGGACTACCACGGTATCAGCTAAATCAACGTTACGCCTACAGTTTTTAAACTGAAAGAGAAAAAATACACCAGTGTTGTAGCCTACACAGGACAGGAGCATGAAATGAATGAAAGTCAAAGAACAAAATGAAAATCAATCATTAAAAGAGGTTAATTGCTGCATGAACAGTTTCCAAAATACATTTATTTCAGCTTTTATCAAAGGCAAAGAGCAATAAAGAATTATCAGAAATTCTATAAAGACATGAAAAATTGCTATCTTTAAAATAGAGTATCTGCCTATTTATAGTATGTTCAATACAGCACCGAGATATGTAGTTAATATAAAGCTGCAGATCTAACACTAGTAAACACAAACCCACTTGATTTTGTAAATTAAGTGTACATTCAGCTAAAGAGTTAGCACATTTAGTCTCCCTCCCTATTAAAAACAACCGAATCTTGCTACTTTAAACCCAGCAATCTTCTGACTGAATGGGGATGTCTAGTTCACAAATTATCACAGGTGATTTTAAGCCTATATTACTTTCATAAAAAACAATATACATTATTTTGAAATAGAGAAATTAAAATTTAATCACGCAGATGACCTATCAATTAAGTTTAAAGATCTTCAGCAAACTCCATATGTATTTTAAGTAAACAATTTTAAAGAGTGCAAGAAAGGATTCATAAAAACATATTGTCCAAACTGAGTTTGCATACAGCAACACTGCACAATTCTTTTAAAGCTGCAAGAGGAAACAGAATTGTATTAGTATACTAAGAGTGTATTTCTACAATACTGTATATAGTGATGTAGTCCACAAATGCCAACAACAAGGGACTGAAAATAGGATCAATTCTTTTCTTTCTCAGAAACAACCTTGTAAGCATCTCAGTTCCCAAAGACATAAAAGAATAGCTACTTTTCTGAGATCTTTTGATATCGCTCTTCATGGTGGAGCTATCCACGAGTGATGGGAAAGATCTTTTTTGAAAGTAAATGGTGCACCTTCAAGTGTGTTCTGATATGTCTTTGCTGTTCCTTTCTCTGTTTCTCAAGTTTTACTTGAAAAGGATGCTTGATTTTTTAAAATTTGGTTTAGGTACCACAATGGGATACCTTGTATCAGTCAGTGCTTGCAAACCTTATTCTTCCAGCATAGAATCTAGCTGTTTCTTTCTCTGTGTCAACACGGGAGGCTGAAGTAATCACACAGGTCTAAAGAAGACAGAGGACGGTAACCTGCACTTTCTCAGAATCTGTGATCTGTAAGTTCATACTTTCAACATGACCACACTGAGCCGTAAGGTATATAAATAGCTACTTTTCATCTAAAAGCACGGCTATCACAGAAGTTTGTATAGCAGGGCTATCAGTTAATAATATTTTAAATGTCAATATTGATACTATTGTCAGGGATTAATAATTTCTGCATATAACTTTATCATTCCCATCCACCCTCTGCTGTCACTCAGTAATATAAAGTAATTGTTGGCTCTTCCCCTCACCATGTCTCCAGAAGAAACGTACACACAGTAATATCTGTTGTACTGTCTAGGAATATCTTTGCAGCAATACAGTTCTCATAGCTTTATTAAGTGATAATTCAAGCTCACTGTATAAATGCTTTTTTATTAATGACTTGCTTGTATGCTAGAATGGAGGAGACAGAAGGGGAAAAACCTCCCAGAGGAAAATAGGGATTTTATTTGCAACATATTAAAAGGCAAACAGCAGTTGTTCTAAATCAGGAAAAAAAAACCCAAACCAAAACAACAAACCTTGAAAGAGAGCACGAAGATACATTCCTGCCACAAACCCCTGTAACCCACCAGGTCCAGCCCCTTCTCCCATCTCCTCTCAATATTCATTTTCAAATTCCATTCAGATTAGCAGGAGTTACGCAAACATGCATTAATGTGTCCCTTAAGTATTTTATCACACTGAAGATGAGAAACAAAAAGTTTAATTATGACCCATACTGGAGAATCATTCATTCAGACCCTGCTTAATTAGATGTGAGACAGCTATCTTAGATCATGAAGTTTGACCACAGTATGCTCTTACTACTAGAGTATTAATGCAAATAAGATACAGATTACTGAAACCAATTTATCATCACCAATCTAGAACCAGCTTGACACATGCACATGTTCAAAAATATCACACAGAATAAATTGTAGCATACATCTTCGTGCATGGAGCAGTTCCATACAGAAAATGAACCATATGCTTTAACAAGGAGTACATGAAACGTTAAAAGTAGAATATGAAAGGGTTAAAAGCAGATAACAAAAAGTCCAAGCAATTCATGATTTCAAGGAACGTGAAGCAAAAATGGACTTACATCACTAAAGTTTGCTATCGTGTCAAAATAATCTCAGCATTTTTGCCCACATCACTTTCCGGATATTTGAAATTTAACTAACAACATACTAGCAGTAGCTGCACTGTACTTTGAAAGAACTGAGAAAATACTTTCTCAGTAACAGTTAAATAATCTGACTGAAATTGCCATTTCAGTGTTTCCTGGCACATCAGACTACACACTTAATAGATTATTATAAAAAAAAAACCAACCAAACCACAAAACAGCCAGTGGCATGACAGTCATCTATATTTGCATTATTTTTAAATATAGCTGAGCCAGATGAAACTTTTTTCCATATGCAGAAACACAGTTTAAAGAACAAAGTTTTATTCCATTGTTTAAATATAATAATGCATGGCTGTTCTTTCTATTGTACAAATACAACAGCCATTGTAGTAAGGCGCACTGCTTATATGATTAAACAGATAGTTCAGTATTATGATATGTTTGACAGGTACCATTACTAGCACTATAGGAACAGACATACAATATTGTTATTACCATACTGTGTGTGCCGATACCTCGTAGCAATATAACTCAGCAAAAGGGAAGCATAGACTCCACATTTTCATCACTGCAGTCACCTCTGAACGCTGTTAATCAGTGGTGTTTTCTGTAGGTCACACTTTCTAGTATTCTTCACATTCTCAAACTGACCTGTCAAAGCCTGATCTCCTCCCCAGTTTCTCAAGACTTTGGTAACCAAGACTGACCAACTATTTCTCTTTCCATTTTACCCTCACTTGTCACACAGCGAGAACAACATCAACAGGTATTTAGAAGCAGTAGTAGTGAAGGCCACTCGTATTTAGTAGGTTGCTGCAAATACAAATTATCTTCTAAGAAACATAATACATATACACGCATTCTCTTTAACATGCTGATCAGGGGGTGGCAGGTACAATTATTAAAGGACTGAAAGCCTTAGATTTCCTTTGACCTCCATTACAGTCTAGGACTCTCTGCTCCTTGAAGGATAAGATTGTATTTGTCAAACCCATGGTAACATATTGCAAGTTCATTTTCTCTGTTCTTCTGTATTAGCTAGCACCCTTTAAAGGAATACAGTTTCACTAAGGCAGATGTATATGTTGTTTTGAGATTCAGAGACTTTTTTTAAGAAAAAACAAAAATTGAATGATCTTAAAGAATTTTCTTTATGCTTGCATTTCTCACACACTCTATAAAAATATCATTGACATAGGGTGAAAAGGTCGCATGCCTCACAGAAATGGAGCCAAGTACTCCAGCAAGGTTTTTCACCTGGAAAATATCCCTATAACTAATTCCATGTATTAGAAAATTTATTATTATTTTAGCAACAACAACAAAAAAACAAACAGGCCTTTTCCCAGCCTAGAGTTCCCTGAAGTGATCTTTCCCATAAGGAAGATAAGTTTTCACTTAGAGGATAGCATCTCTAGCAGCAAGAGTTTAATACTCTGCAACAATATCACGGATACGCAATCCTGAATTTACAGCTCTTCAAATTACTTTTATAGCTATACTATTCATTTTGGATCAGATGCTTATCTAAAATTCCATATATTTTGGTAGCCATAATACCTGATTTAAACCAGATTCCAATAAGCCAAAGAATGGTACTAAAAAAAGAGTAAAAGCCACCAAAAAAAAAAAAAAAAAAAGCCACAGTGGGCCAGATTCTGGGAGCTGTAAATTACTTGAACTCTTCAAAGCCAAACTATTTTACACCAGCTAAGGATTGGGCCCAATATGCACAGTTCCACTTCAAAGTTGATTTTTTTTTCCCACATGCACAGTGCTTTGCTTCTCATCTGCTCTGTTAATAACACATGAGAATTTCCAATTAGTTTATCCCAAATTCTTTTTATAGTTATTTTTATGCCTTTTCTTAACAATGACTCAAAACAAGAAAAAAGTGCTGATTAATCAATTAATCAAGCTTTATTGACATACAATATTCTTCAATACTTCAGAAAAGTCTGCAGAACAATTTCCTCCAATCATAAGATCAATGAATCAATGTAAAACACCGGTAATTAAATTTATCAACTCGGTATCAATACATCTGGCACTTTATGAAAGTATTATGTGAAGTTTGTTCTCTTAAGGGATATATTGATTAAGGGCAAAGAGCCAAATATTTCTACTATTAGATCTGGGAATGCTAGATCAAAACTCAGTCTGTTATAAACAAAGTACAAATGTTTCATATACACAGATCTCATGCTGATTCTGTACCATTAAACTGACTCCTAACAAGCAGATAAGCACATTAATTGATGATTAAAACTACAGGAGGATCAGCCATTATATTCAATGCTTCTCTTATGCATTCAGTGAACAAACACATTGACAGGAACTGTACAGAATCATTTTCCTCTAGGAATTATATTTTTTAAAAGGAGGAGACCATCTAAACAAAAGCAAATTTCAAACCTTGTTCATGCAGCATAAAATAGTCTTAATTAATTAATTAAATTTTGGAACTAAAGTGTTGCAGACTGAAAGAGATTATCACATCTCTCTCCGTCGTATACAGTAGTTATTAATTGAAAGGTGAACAATAAAGCCCAAAGATGACACATCTGATAAAAAACATATTAAAAACCAAAACAAGGAAACAAAAACACCAATCAAGTGTTTTACTATTTAATTTTTAAAGGGCTAGTATACTAACTATTCTGAAACACATTTTTAGTTGCTATCCCTTACTACATATGCATAAGCAAGTAGGGCACAAAAGTTCATGAAATGCCATTTTATCAATTATAAGAAAAAGAGTAGTAGGCTTTTTATTAAAAAAAAAATGGCTCTACTTAAACAACATAAGTCTTAAAGAACATAACACTGTAATTTTTTCCCATGAAATGTATGATGAAGATGTCAACAACAATACAATCTTTATATTTCTAAAATACTGCTAGAATAAGAGAAGCAAACATCGCTGTGCTTTCACAGTTGTTGCAATAAATAAAAACAATTTGATAGAGTACTAAAGGTATCTTCTGGGGGGGGGGGGGGTGTGACAGACAAAAACCCCAAACCCACCAGATTCATGTAGGAGTCACATCCTGTTACAAACATCAAACAACAATGAGCCTTTATTACCATGCTATGATTCCTTCATTTCAAACATGATTAATTAGCAAGTATAACACTCACCAAAACTCCCACCACGCTGCTGTTTGCTGCCTATTTGCAAATGGGTCTCTATCAAGTATCCATAAAGCAGTATTAGTCTCATTTATGTCACTGAAGAAAAGAAGTCAAGGCATCCTGCTTTAAAGGAACATTTCACTCATACCTTAGCCAAAAAGAAAAGGAAAGAAAACAAAAACCCAACAACAAACAAACACCAAAATCCTTTTTCGTCAAAGGCATTCCTTGATATTCCAAACATAAACTTCATGCAAAATGAAAAACTTTTAGAAAAGTTGCTAAACAATTCAACTGGTTGAAAATAAATAGAGAGAAAAGATCAGTTTAGACTTTGTTTTGGTCTTTTTTTTTTTTTGTTAACTTGAAACCTCAACTTCATATTCAATTTGAAATATGCTGCTTCTGTTGAGAATGAAAGTGTGGTTCATATATCAAAAACGGAAACAAAAAGAGGATGAGAAGGGAAAGACACTCTTAACAGGAATCTTAACATGTTTTAAGCTGTGCAAACAGATATCTTCAAATGTACCTTACTTGCAATAAACATTGCTTTGCAGTAAAAGAAACTTTGCTTCACAGGGAGGAGAGGTGGAAACAGATTACAAATACAGAAGAAGAAACAAGACTGAGATGAGAGAAAAAAAATCAAAACCGAAATTGCATTCTCAAGCTGAACTCTATAAATACCACCACAAAAACAACAGAAAAAGGTTCAATTTGGAAGCAACAGATGTATTCTTAAGCAAGAAAATATCCTTGATGAAATTACACACGGGCATACAGAGAGGATCTTTAAAAGTATGAAAAGAGATGCATGTGTGGCAAAGCTAAAGTGTCAATGTGGAAAAAAAAAAATTAGGTAGAAGATCCGATACCTCCTTAGTTTACAGGCTCTGTATCACAGATACTTGATGATTTTGTCACGCCCAGAGCAGAGTCATTTTTAAGCACAAATCAGTCCTGCTCTTTCGAGCTTTTTCAATTTTATAAATTTGGGATCAAAAACATCAAAGCAGCTTCCACTTCGGACCTAACTTTTAGAGGATCAATGTGACAAGTCACTGCTTGATAGATGTTTCTCTTGATAAACGACTTGTTCAAAAGAGACATTGTAGCTTTCATTTCCTGACCACAACACACTTTTAATTTGCAACAGCAGAGCTGCTCGAGTGTGACTAGTTCCCACTTTCCAGCCTTTCAGGATTGTGGCACTGTCAGGCCACATACACGGGCAAAACAAAAACTCAGAAAGAGGTGCATCCGCAAGAAGAATTGTAGCAAAACTTTTCCTCAGACAGGAACCTGATTACGTTTGATTTCTCCTAACAGTGGGCTTTTAAACCCCCCTCCCAACCACATCCAATCCTTAACATTTTAGGGAAGGGGGGGGGGGGGCGGAGAGAGGAGAAATCATATTTGGAGATATATACTTAAGTAACATAGAATATATATAGCTGCCTAATAGTATCACGTTTATTATATACACATATATTACTCTACTGTAATTATTATTATTATTATTATTATCTGGGAATCGCATTTAACTGTCCAAACCATCCACACCATCCAATTTCAGCTCTCAGCATACTGTCCGATTCCCGATTTAAAATTTATAAATGTAATATCCTCCTCATCACAAGCAGCAGTCCAATCTGCTCTGAATATATATTACAGCTTTAACATCACACAGGGAAATCTCCCATCTGGCAATCACATTCGCTCCAACAGCTCTAGGAAAAAAAAAAAAGAAAAAGAAAAAAAAAAATGTTCCGCTCTCGCTTGCTCGCTCTCCTCCTTAAAACATTTCTCAGGGCAAATTATGTGCATCTAAAATAAACAGTCGCCTTATTGATCGCTTCAAAGTCAACAAGTTCTAAATGCAAAATGCAATCAGATCGTTCCCATCATATAGCACTCGGGATATGTTTAGCAATATAGTCACCTACAGCACCAAAATAGGAGTGTACATTGTGCAACTGCAATCTCAATTTCTTTCTTGCATTCAGATATGTTATTACGAGAGATCATCAGCCACACACACCAGACCTCCCCCTTATCCCAAACACACACACACACACGCTTGCTCTCTCTCCTAGGGTCTCTCTCCATTCTTATTTGTTGCTACCACACGCAATTAAAAGTGAACATACCCCCTTTTTGGTTGCACAAAATAGACTAATAGTCGCTTCTGTTGTGAGCTCCTTAGCCTTAATTGCATACCTAGAGATGTACCTACTGCACCACAAGGAGATCTATTGAAATTCCCCATGCTCCATTTTATCTGACTTTTTTTGGAGGAGGGGGCAGTGTGGGGGGCTGGAGAGTGACCGTTAAAATGAAGCCAGTTTCAACACCTGATTATTTCATTCTGTTGCACATTGAGAACAGAGCAGTGGGAACCAGACACTTGTAAACCGAGCATAAAATGCCACTTATTAAACAGTATTAAACATTCGGCCGCAACAGTAATTTTGTTTGTTTACATGCAAAACATTCCCCCACCCCACATCAGTTAAAATCTCTAGCAGATGATTATGCTGAAAGTAAGCGAGGGAAAAGAAGTTGGAGTTCAAATAAATACTCAAAAATTATTAGCTTGCAAAAGGAAAAGATGCATTTTAGGCATGTATGTACGAGTACGTAGATGTATAGGTGTATATATTCATTGCTACGCATTTTTCCCTTCTCCAGTCACCGAGTTTTACTAATTTACATACCGTTGGAGTTCAGTGGTGTATATAGTGCACTGCTAGTAACATGCAACTTTAGGTTTTACAACTGAGATCAATACAATAGACAAAACTAAAGCTATAATCGAAGCAGAAATGATAAACAAATGATAGCAAGAGAAAAAAATGCTTATATATACACAAGTGAAAATATACTATTAAACATTAGGTATTTATTACAAAATATTTGCATGCAGAGTCCTCGGTGCATTATCATGCTATTTAAATTTGTCTTTGCTATTTAGATGCAAAGGAAGTAGATCCCAAAACGGACATACCATAAACACTGGTGCTACTGATCATTTCTTGCTGGCAGCACAAAAAGCTGAATTGGATTTTTCACAAGCAGGAATTCCAAAGGTTGCTTTTCATTAAAGCCACTTTTCCTCTCAGCTATCAAATGTCACTGCCTTGAAACGTGGGCCCTTTCGTCAGGTATTCATTTAACCTACATGCATATAATTAAGTGGGAAAGCAACATCAACAAAAAGGGGATCTCAGATCACAAGAGAAGAAAGAAAGGGGGAAAAAAAAAGCACATGACCAGGAATGCAAGTCCATGTCAATTTCACTCACTCCCATTGAAACTAACAAGAGCTCCAGGGAGGATAGTAATAGGATCAGTGGATTGTATATACCATTAAATTATACATCTTTCTCTCCCTTCCGAGCCAACAATACGCCCACCACGCTGTACCCCCTCCAAGATGATGTGCTTACATGTTACTGCAACAGCTCCTCTGACATATTCGTGCCCCCCCCCCAGCCAAAACACAGCAATTTAAACCTAACTTTTGTTTTGCGAGATTCTTATTTGCACTTATTTGCTGAGAAGTTAGTTGCCACAAAGTCCGGCCCCGCGTTACCTGCAGTTTATTATTTTCAATGCAACTTAAAAATAAATCCAATTAGGAGGAGGAGGAGGTGGGGAGGGAGCTTGCAATCGCGAACTCTTAATCTGCCTACTATTGTTGGCAATGATCAAGGAGGAAAAACCATGCACTGCGATTGTATATCTGTACTTTCCAGACTACGATTAGGAAAGCAGACCGGAGTGTTTAGTATCAGAAAACAACTGCGAATTAGGCAAAATATTTAGGGCACGAGCGGGCGATTAAAAAAATACGTGGCTGTCTCGGAGAGCTTTAAGATTAAATAAAATTTAAAACGATGGTAGGAGGACTAAGGAAAAAAAAAATCCTCTTACCTGGAGATTTGGTAGAAGAACCCGATAGGTTAGAGTAGCATCGATCCGATGTGTTTGCTGATGAATGGGGGCTCGGGTTAAGTGAAGGTGCCTATGATTTGAAATCATTCCAAGTTTTTGAAGGGAAGACTGACTGCAGCCTCTGCCATGTTGGAATTTCAAACCCAAAACAGCTGCTTTGCAAGGAGCCAGCATGCCAGCAGCTGGACGCCTGCGCAGAGCGCCGCCGAGCCAAATTCAAATCACTTTCACGCGAAGAGCCAAAGATCAGTTTTCAAAGGGGGAGCGGCGCGGGGGGCGGGGGCGCTCCGCGGCCCTGCGCGCCGGGGCCGCCGCTTCCCGCGGGGGGCGGCTGGGCGCCCGCGCCGCGGCCCCGCTCCCGCTCCCCGGGGCGGCGGGACGGGGGCAGCGGGTTCTCTCCGCGGCGGGGTTCCCCGCGGGCGCGGCGGCGCTCCGCGGCGCGGGCCGGGGCCTAGTGGCGGCCCGCGCCCGCGGGACCCGCGGGCAGGGAGCCTGCAGCCGAGGTCGCCCGGCCGCGGCCGCCCCGAGCCTCCCTGCCTGGGGCTGGGGGGCGTCCCGGCTCGGCCGGCGGCGGCCTGCGCGGCTGCCCTCGGCGGCCGGCTCTTGCGCCGCGTCCCCGGGCGGCCGGTGCCGGGACTCGCTGGCCGCCACCGCCTCCCGCCTGAGGAAAATGGCCGGGGTGGAAGTGCCCCGCGCGCCGCTGCGCTCGGCGCGGCCCGGCCCGGGCGGTGGCCAGCGCCGCGGAGGCGTGCCCCGTCCCCGCGCTGCTCCCGGGGAGCCCCAGCAGCTGCCCGCCGGAGCCCGGCTGCTGGCAGCCGCGGCGAAGCGTTCCCGGTAGCCGGCAATGGCTGAGGGGCCCCGGCAGCCACACCTCCCTCTGCCCGCAGTTCCCCGGCTCGGCGGGGGATGGCAGGGAGCCAGCTACCCCGGCCCACAGCTGCCGGGGACTCCCCTTGCATAAGAGGGATTCCCCGGGGGGCTGTTAGACGGGCTTTACAGCCTCTTTATGCTGGCAGGGAAGGCATAAAGTGGCCACACAGCACAATTTGGGCCCTCCCTCTCGTACACCAGTTATGCTGTCTGTCGCAAACGGGTCTTCCTCCGTCTCCCTCTGGCGTGGCCGACCTGCCGTGCCCGGTGCTCACGGGCACCCTGCCCCCTCCACATCACCCCTGCCCACGTCTGTGCGCCCACGTCTGTGCACCCACCTCCCTGTTACTGCAGCTGTGGAAAGGGGAGCAGGGGCTTCCCCCGAGACAGGTCTACACTCCTGGTTTTACACCTGATGGGACTATCAGAGCGTTTTTACCTTCTCTTCTAACAGCGAAGAAGCCACGCTGTCCGGATGCTCTTCCTGGGCTCTGGCTTAGGGTCCTCCTGGAGCCGTTTCGCTTCCTCTCCTCCTGGTCCTGCTGAGGAGTTAAGGATGGCTTAGGAGGGTTGTTTGTCTGTCCTGGTTGTGGAAGAGACGGATTAAATTTTCTTAGTTAAAAAGGAAGATGCAGTGGGAGTATGGGTGCTGGAGAGGCAGAGGAGAGCAGTCCCAGGGCATTAGCATCTAGAGGAATGGGAACGGGCTGGTTTCCTGGCTGTTTTCCTTTTCAGGAATATAGTAGGCCTAAATAAAACTCGGAAGGAGTTGCCAGCAGAAGCTGCTGTAAGCTGTCAGCCAGTCCCTATCCTACAGGGTAATGGGAGAGGAAAGGAGAAGACAGGAAGGCCTGACTGACGCAGTCCATGAAGCGATTCAGTCAACCCAAAATGATTTTCAACAGCTGAAGACTCTTTTGGGAGGCCTGAGTCCCCCAGGTGACAAAGCTGTGCCTAGAGATTGGACATAAAAGGACAGAGCAAGATGGCTAGACAAACTTCTGCTTGTTAAGGATATGGAAGGCGTTCTTAGCTTGCTTGGACAGCTAGGGATCAGCTAGCACAGCTACACGAGGAGAGCACTGATAGTGGAATAACAAGGTGTCCTGAAGCAAGGAGCTGGTTCTAGAGCAGATACAGCTTATGCTAGCAAAAATGCTTTTGCTTCCCATTGTGTCCCAACTACAACACCACATACACGTGAAAACACAGTTTAACTGAACGTTGGGATATGGAGAGCTATTTTTAGAACTGCAACATAGCTATAGCAACAGAAGTCTGTAGCAATCCCTTTTAGACAGCCGCCCAGAGCAGCCAGCAGACAAGAAGCCCCACCACAACACCTGCTGTGGCCCAGTCTGCGGCGTGCTGACACCTTTTCCCTGCCCTCAGCATCAGGTGGCTACGAGCAATGGGCCCATAGCCTGGATCAGCCCATTACCTGTGCAGAGAGCCACCCATCGTCCCTTCTACAAGAGCTCGTGGGCATTAAGTGGCAGCTTTGGCATTAACGCAAGCAGGCAATTGTTCCAAATACAGGTAACACATCAGTAGCATCTGGTGGTCACTAATGTGACCCAACTACACATATTACACTTAGTAGGCGCTGATGCTGAAATCTGTAACACAGCATATTGCTTCTGCCAGTGTTGGCAGCACCAAGCACTGAAAATAAGAAGTCATGGGCCCAAGGTCATGAGGTTGGTCTAAAAATCATATTGTTAAACGGAAAAATTATTCTTTTGGTCTTTGCTATTTTACACATCTAGATTCCTTTTCCCATTTTTTTCCCAAAACCATGACACTACGCACTTTTTCTCTCAAGTGTAAAACGAGTTTTTTGCACAATTACAGAGCTCCATGACTTGTAGCTGTAGGAAAACAATGGCAACTATCATAAGGTATTATTGGATGAGCACCAGCACTTTTGAAATTTTCTGACCAGTGAAGAATATATTTATCAATCTTAGTATTGTATTAACCTCAGTATTTTCATTTTATATACCCGTATTTTTCTTCCCTTCAGGCTTCTCATACCACATTATAATAGCCTGACTTGAAACAGTAGCCATGCAGTATATGTTTGTATGGGTTGACATTCACCTCTGTGCAGGTGGTCAGCATGAGGCTTACATGCCATATTAAGTCCTTACTTTGAGGTCTGAAGTAGGCTGAAGGCCTTGTTCAGCTCATCTGTACATGGATAAATTCCACTCTTTGTTTAAAATACCACCAAACAGTCCTGATCCTTTTGAATGGGAAATTCTCACAGGCTTTCAAACTGGGAATGTTACTTTGAGCCTATTTCAACATCTAGGTGAAATGTTCACAATGAAATTCAAAACCACATGAAACTTGCCTGGTTTTGGGTTTTGTTACAAACTCCAAACTCAGACCAGGCTCATTGAAAGGTTCACAGACCTTTCCAGCAAATCTAGATTAATAACATTTAAACCATTTGAATTGTGAAAACAAAACAAACCCAAAAATCCCCCCCCAAAAGAGAACAATAACATCTAACTATGCTACTGCATCAGTTCTCCCAGGGATGTTGATGTGATGCATGCAGACTTTGTAGTTACCACTTAGTATATCTAGTAAAGATAAGTTTTTAAGAGCTATAATAAAAATAGCAGTGTTCTACAAAATAGTCTTTAGTGCCTTTACATTAATTACATGGATTTCATTTGTAAATGAGAGCAAGTTTTCACAGTGGCAGGCAATGCCAGAGTTCTTTTAATGCTGACAGTTTGGCAGCATCTGTGCTCCCCTTGTGTGCTGGCAGTGCACAGACCTCCAGAGCAGGGCTTCCTGCCTGCCTTCCCCACTCTGTGCTGAGGAATCCCTTCAATCTCCCACTCTCAGACCTCATGTGAGGCAACCGCAGCTATAATCGCCTACTAGGATGTGCTGCAATAAATGGCCTGCAAGTGCTCTTTTTTGGAGCTGTGGTTATTGGTGAATACATAGGCTATTTTCTTCCTTTGTTAGGAGCACAACCTGTTTAAGAGCTCAAACAACTCAAATCAGGTATTTATACCACCTGGATCCCCACTGAGCAGCGGAGGTGGCTCCAGATGCTATGCGCTAGGACATTTCCAGGATGTGTGTGGCAGGACAGACCTTCACAGGCCTCCCTTACCAGGTTGGAAATGCTACCTCTTCTCTGACTAGAGTGGTCAGTCACAGAAACCTCAGTCTCTTTAGCTAATGGTTCACTTACTGCCTTTTAGTGTGTCAGCATGAGTACAATGGCTGCCTCAGCTTGCTTGAGCTGAGAATCCAAGAGGCAATGACTCTGTGAGCCTTAAAGTATTGATAAATACATATCAGAACTAATTGTTTCTTTCTTGTATACAGGCAACTAACATTTAGTTGAATTAATGCCCCAAATAGGCGCCATAGCAAACAATGGGACAACGGTCAAACACAGAGGGGGAATGCATTCAAAATATTAATGTTACATGTTGCTTCCAGGTTTTTCCCAGGAGATTGCAAGGGATGCAATCTTCCCTTCTAGCCGTATTGCCGTTCTGCACACTTTGACTGAAGCTTCAAACATATCCAAGCCCTAGGTCAGTGACTAAGCCAGGAACACATAATGCCCCAGACTCCTTTAGCACACAGCACGCTGGCTTAGGTACTGGGCGGTCCCTAATGTCACAAAACATCACTTGACCATAGGCCATATTTAATGTAATTCCTGACTGTGTCGGAAAGAAAAGCTTTATATAGAGTACATCTGTCCATAGAGGCACTTTTTGCATCTTTGCTGTGTTGATGTAAAAACTGATAACTTTTACAACTTGTAACCACCTTGGGTTAGATTGTGGGGTTTTGAAGAGATAGCGTTTCCAATATTTTTGTTCATTTGTTTGTTCATTTCCAGTTCTATGAAATGGGGACAGAGTCACCTCGATTTAAGTGAGATTTCTAGCCAAACCCTTTATTAACCCAAACCATTCTCTACAATCTAGCTGAATATATGATGCTTTTGGCATCACAAAACTATTGGTCTCTGAAGTCACTTCCATTTTCCATTTTAGTCCTAGAGGAGAAATTGCTCACAATATCCAACAAAACTATTCATTTAGCAAGTGCCCTGTATAACAGAACAATATACAGATGTTTGTCACATAAACATCTGACAAGACCTATGCCTTCTGGCATTTCTTGAATTTTGAGTGCTTAATATTTTTACTTTGGTAGCAAATGCATTTTTAATACAATTTATCCATCTTTTTAAAGCAAACTTTAATACAGAAAGTCCCTCTTGGGGAACTGTAGGAAGGAGTTGAATGTTTTTAGGGTTTTTGTTTTCTGTCATCTTTTCTTTTTCACTGTGTTGTTCATTAACTGGGTAAGAACCACACTAATCCCTGTCATTTGCTTTAACAAATACAAAAATAACTTGTTCTCCTCATTTAAAATAGCCTGTCCTCATTTGAATTAGAGGAGGATGAAGTGCCCGCATGAGGCCGGTAGGATTCAGAGACGTTTGACAGTGACAATGGAATACCAAGGCGCAGGAACGACAGTTACAAACACATTATTTATCTTTTTCCTGTCTCTGAGTACTTTTTTCCCCTTACAAGTACTAGCTTTGCCTTGGTGCCAGCAAGGTCCCATTCCCGCCCTGATTCCATATCTCAATCGCAATCTTTCCCATTCACCCGCCACCTCATACCAATCTCACTCATAAGTCCTTTTCCTAAACCATCGTCACATTTTATGACCTTTGACTTGTGCCTTTTTCCTGTGCCCGAGCACATTATTTTCCCTTGATTTTTTCCCCCTTCCGTGATGGTTTCCCTTTTCTGCATTCCAGTCAAGCTGCTTCTTATTCCATGCTGTCTGGTGATTTGCAGGAAGAAGGCCAAGAACATCTGATAGACACCTTCATTCTCTTTGTATTTAGCACCACTGGCAATTGAAAAGGGGAATCTGAGAGCAAGTCCTGCGCAGATCTGCAAGCCCCAGGAAAGAATACATCCACTGCAGGCAGAATCTTTGAAGAAGCTGGTAAATGAAATATGCAAACAATTTTACAGAGAATCAGATTTTTCCAGACTGAGGAAGATCTTCATAGGCTGGTGAAAGAGGAATATCCCTTCCCAAGTTCTGGGTCCCACTACAAGCAAGTAGTCAACAAAATATTTCAAAAATTTCTTAACATGAGCAGAACAGATTTTCCCTCAGTGCATTCTGAGAAACAGCTGACTATATTTGCTGAAAGTTTTGAAAAAATAGCCCAAGGTAGGTATTTGGCATGAAAATTGCTGCCCAGTGGTTTATGTTTGACAAAGTTACAAGCAACTTGGAAAAAGCTTCTTACAATGAAACCTTGACTCTAAGTATCCCACTCTAAGAACCTACAATTAATGATTACCAATTACAAAAATTTGTTTTAATACTTAATGACTTAATTTAGTCAGTGGCTAGAAAGAAAAAAATCACTTTATTTTGGAGGGAGCGTGGAATGGTGAAAATTAAACAACAGTATGCTTACAAAATTGCAGTTTTTTCCCAAGTGCTTTTTCCAAGCACTTTATATGCTCTTCTCAGAAACATTTCATATCTCATCTCCAAATGCACATTATAAAATCTCTCCTTTACCCTACAAATGAATGGACTTAACTTTGGAATCAAAGGAAAGAAAAACATTTAGCAGAACATTGGAATAGCTCAAAATTGCACATATGCACAGAAGAAAGTTTACCTAATAGCTTACGTGCTATAGGAGCTGCATGTGTGATAAAATACCCAAAGGGCTTTATTTGCTGTTGCTTTAGGAGCAGACTTTTACCTGCTTTTTCACTTTTGATGAGTCAACGTTCCTTTACTCTTAGACAAATATCTTGCTCTAAGTAACACTCCTACACCATGTTATTGATCTTCACAGAATAAAATTCTTTTTATAGTAAAATTAAGACAATGTTTATGACATTGTTTTAAACATTGTATTTAGTGTTGATGTGGGGGTATTTAAGTCATGAAACAACATCATCAATCTATCTCTGCAGTCATCTCTAAAGATTTTCAAATAAGTGAAACATTTTTAACTATTCTTGCTAGGGATTCACCTTTAGGAATGTCATGTTTACGAGCCTGAATCAAATATCCAAAACAAAATGCCTTTCCAACATGCAAAAACACCAACGTATCAGACAAGTATACCTTACATTTTTGAAGAGGAAAAAGGAAAAAAGTATTCAGACTTCAAGTATCTCTGTTCAGATAACCTGAGCAACACAGCTGTCCTACATATGAAATTCTTCCACTGCAAGAAATATATTGTCTCACTTAGGAGACAAAGAAGTTTATAAAGTAAACTAATACAGTTGGATTTGGTGTTATTAATGAAACTATCCTTCCCCACTGCCTGTAATGTAATAACTAAATCTTGCTAACTCGTACTTTCTTCTAACTTCCTTAGAAAGCTCAAATTTGCTAACTGCACAGCATTGGCCGCAATCAACAAGGCACTTAAGTATGTGCTTAATTTTGGGCACATGAGTAATCACATTATAGTAAATGGAACTTGAATGCTCAAAGTTAAGCACACGCTTAAGTGCTTTGCTGGATCAGGGCCAGAGCATGACAACTTGCAGGTCATCCTTACTGCACAGTAAGAGATCACAAACCTTAAATATCCTGTAGAAACCTTCTCTCCACTGCAAATCAACAGCACCAAAGGCAAGGACAAAAATATGGTAATAAGTATCTGCTGTATTCTTTTCTTCTGTTGCAAGTCACTAAACTGGCAGCAGTAGTTACGGTATAGCAAATTACCAATACAATAAATTCTCTTAATAAGTATCCATAAAATTACAATTTATTTTAAAGATCATCGTTTGTAATTCTATTCTCATAAGACCATTAGACACATGGGTCTTTTTAATTTTAAAAGACCTGCTAATAGTTCTCGCAAAAGAATTTATTCAAGACCTTGACCTTAAATTGATACAATTGCACAACTTAATCAGAATTAAACATGAGTCAAAGTACTGTACAATATTATCATGGGGGTCAACATAGCCCTTCAGCAGCCATGCAGAGAATGCCATTAGTACCACAACCTTGGGTACCTACGATTCTGATTCTTGGGATCTAATACTCGATCCTTGGGATCTAATACTCTGAATTAAATGTTTTTATCAAATGTTTTCATTAAATGTTTTCTGCCAGTTATTATGCCAAAGAGGCAGGGAGGGGGATTGCTGATGACGTTTCTCTTTCCATGCAACTGAAAGGACAGAAGAACAGTCTAAGAATCTTTTCAATTCAGTCACAGCTTTTCAATCTGAAATGAAACTTTGTACCCACTGTGCTACACACTTCATTATTTAATTTTCTGGCTAAATGAACATGGTTCAGCCCTTCTCCAGGACCCATTTCACTCTTCAATAATATGAAATTAATATTTTTTTAGGATCAGAAGCTTCATTTTAGATCTAAATTTTCCTGACTGTTGACAGTATTCAGATATAGGGAGCTTCTGTGTTTTTCCAACGCATAAGTTTCTTCACAAAAATTAGCAGGGTGAAACAGCAAGTAAGGACACGCTGCCAAGTCTGGTTTTCTACCTATCTACAGAATAGTTTTCACACTTTCCATGACTGTGAATGTCCTTCTTTCTCTATCCTTTTTTTTTTTTTAATTTTAATTAGGAAGAACTGAGGAATCCTTCTGTATACTGCGAGTGTTTGTGTTTGGGGGAGGGGGATGTCAAGGAACCAAAAGCACATTCCAAGCCAATTCTGATCTCATTTGCAGGGATGAAAATCTGGAATTAATCCATTGAGTTTAACAGATATGTTCTGGGCTTACATAGATGAGAGCTTAAATTTATAAGTGAAATCAGTGTTTTCCCCTCTGACATTCACATGGCTCAAACCAGAAACATTTCCTGAATAAAAAAAAGGGCCAAATCATCCATTTGGGAAGATTGGCATAATTCCATTGAAGTCAATGGAGCTGTAGTAATTTACATTAGCTGATGATCCAGATGAAAGTATATAAAACTTTTCAGAGCAGGCTTCTTTCATTTAAAACTGCATTATGTTAGGTGCACTGTTGATGTTCGGAATTAATGTGCAAGTTGTTAATCTCGCTAGACCTGGATTTAAAATTAGACAATGCAATAATTAGTTTGGCACTATCATTCTGCTACCTAGAGGGTAATAATGTAGGTCATAAAATACCAGTGATCAGCACAACTTTTCATACAAAACAAAGAATCTGTACTGGGAGGGAGGAGAGGAGGGAGGAAAGAAATTCAGAAATTGGTTGTTATCAGAGACCAAACTGGGCTGTGAGGTACTGTACCACCTCGCTGTGTTGCATATATCTACTTATGTTTCTCAGCTCCCAAGTGTGCAGATGATTCTGTAAGGTATAATTCACTCAAAGATATGTACAAGCTCTCTTTCTGTACTGTTTTTATGTTGAATGTTCATTATTCTTCATATCTCTATTATTAAAAAATTAGGAAAATGATTTATTTTATATTATTCTCCATTTTTTGCCTTTGCTTGAAATATAAGCATTATGCAGAGCAAACTGTTTACAAACATACAGAAGTGCAACACTATATAGTATATGTATCTTGATTTGTTTTCTTGACAAATGACTACTGGCAACATCAATAATTCAAAGGGAGAAAAAATGAAAATATAGAGGAATTGCATTTGTATACTTCTTTCTGTCCTGTCAGTTATTCTTGGTAGGCTTTTGTATAAACATAAAGAAAATTAGGAAATCATCAAGTCTGAAAGCTAGTCTTGATGAATACTTACTTATGTTTTGTACTACTTAAATGGTCAGGATGCTTAAATATACACATTTTGAGGGTATCATCTCATATATACATCTCTCTATTAAGAAAACAGTATTGTATTAGCTATTATACAATCAGGCTGTGATTGTGTAAGATACGCAGCAGAGTTCAGTGAAGATAAGATGAGAACATATATACAGGTGTGCGTATATCGGAAGTATCTCTATGCCTCTGGTACGTATACTATTAGAAAGTGCACATTTGATGTTATAGATGCATATATTCATAAATCATTTAAAGTTGTGCTTTTCATGTGATGTGAGGCACGGATACAAACTTGCTAATGATAATTATAGAACTGATGCTGATTTAGTCATTTCAAGAAAGCCATGGAGGCATAATTAGTGTCTGAATGGCCTCAATATTGCATTATTAGGAGGCTAGGGTGAAACTTGAAATGAGAACATCAAGGCTGATAAAAGAAAAGAAAACATGAAATACATACATAATTCATTCTGAGATATTATAAAGGTTTATAACCAGAAACAATAATTTGCAGAAAGCATCTCATGTACTGGAGCCAACTGCAATAATTTGGTCAACCTGTTTAAGATCAAATAGTATTCTTAGCTATTCTCAGTGGTATCTTTCTAATAAAGTAGCAGCAAACAGACACTGTTTGCTTCTGGTCACTTTTAAAGAATGTTCGGTTTATCAGTGGGGACTTTAATCTCAGGCTTCATAGAGTACAAAAAGAACATTGATCCTACTGTTTTGTCCTCTAGGCCACAAGGCATGCACATTTTTACATTCATTTGTCATAAAACAAAAAATACATTTTGCCCTTTGAAAATACCAAATGCCAGCTTTTAAACAAAATAATTTTCCATCACATTTTTCCCTTTCTTTTAACCTTTCCATCATTTCCCCCCCTTCCTTTTATCCCAGACTAGTTTCATCTCCCTGTTAATGCCTTTCTTCCATTTTAAGTACTAGTAAGAACTTTGCAGAATTCCTTGTTTTGGACCCTTGCCGAACTAGCCACTGTTTAATGATTTGACATGGTAATTTGAATTAATCAGAATCCTTCACAATCCTCTTTCTAATTCTTCCTTCTAGATAGGTTACACAATATACAAATAATACATTTTACCCAAGTTAGGCAATGGAATGTGTGATATCATCTGGGTTAGACCAGGTCTACAGATCCAAGAAGCTGGACAAAACCCAACCTTTGTGTACCATTTGCTTAAATTTTATCTTTACTCCTTCATTTGAATAAATTTAATACGCAAGAGAATCTTAGAATTTCATAAAATTTTATGTACAGAAACAAATTAATTTGCTATTTTTCTGTACTTCTTATTTGAAAATATTTTTTTTTTCACTTGCTTTGCAATGATCTAAAGTTGCCACTGTCAGAAATGTGTTCAATAGCCTCCTTTTGTAATCACTGGATCAAGGGTCTATATCCAGTTCCCCACAAAGAATGGAGAGATCTTGCCTTCTCCAGCTCTGGAGAGACAGTTACTGCATATGGTGAGTGGCTCCTGCTCCCAAGCCCGGCTCAGCCTTCAGTTCAGGCCAGCGTAACTCTCTCCTCCTTCCTAGATTTTTTTTTTCCTTACAATATATGGGGTTTTTTTTAAATTTTTCTGTGATGGAAACATGAACAAACAACAATGTTTTCTTGACCAAAACTGTAGAAAAGTGTTGAATTTTGCTTTTCCTTGCCAGTATCTGAAAGAACCCTGCTGGTTAAAAAATCCATTAAAGGTTGTGCAAAGAAGATACGCATATCCCATAACATAAACATAACATCCCATCTCAAAACATAAAATGTCTTCATGAAGAAAAAAGTCAATGATGCAATGTTACTAAATGGTCTGTGGCTTGAATTTTAGTGAGGGGGATGCATACACAAATACAAATTTATAACACCTTTTCATGTTCCATGGCTACCTCGGTTTAAATGCACATTTGTCTTTAATTTTCACTTAAATTAATTAAAATAGAAAATTTTAAGTCCTGTATCAGCCTGAAAAAACTAGCTTTGGAGAAGACTTATTGACAGGATAACATTCACAAACTTGAAACCACTGGGGTAGATCCCAAACGAGTAGACAAGAATGTCATTCTCTCACCTTTTTATGAATAGCATAGCTCATTTCATCAGAGACTCCTGTGCCTCATTGAGTTTGTTTTGAAAGTCTGAAGTTTATATAGGATAAAAGAATATTACAGCCATGAGTGATAAGGATTATTGAGAAAGATCAGATTGTGGCAGACGGGACTTGATCCTCAAAAAAATGGAACTCCTTACTTCTCATTCTCTTTAGCCGTTATTATACATTCAGCACTAGAGAGAATCCAGCTCCTGCTTCTCTTTTTTTTGCCTGCTTTTTACTAGTAACCTTTAACTTTACAGGAGGCGCAATAAACCACAGGAGCAAGTGCAAGGAAGGGCTAAGTGTGTGAGTATATCTAAAAATCAGCTAACTAGATAACTAGCTGGTTATCTAGTAGTTAAGGCACTCACTTTCATTTTTATAACTTTCGACACATTTGTATTTATAATATTATAAATATTGGACATAATCTTGCCAACATTTATAGTAATTTTTGCAATCTAAAATAGTGAAAACTGCAATGTAACATGCTTTAAAAGATACCTGCTGGAATGTATTTTAAAATAACTTCTGAGGAAGAAGCTACACCCCAAAGCTGGAGGTGAGAGTGGGGTCTCATAACCTTGGGCTGGATAGTATTTTTGAATTGTGAAAATATTTTACTGTTTCACAGAATCACAGAATCACTAGGTTGGAAAGGACCTTCAAGATCATCAAGTCCAACCATTAATCCAGCGCCACCATGTCCCCTAAACCATGTCCTGAAGCACCACATCCACACGTTTTTTGAACACTTCCAGAGATGGCGACTCCACCACCTCCCTGGGCAGCCTGTTCCAATGCCTGACCACCCTCTCAGTAAAGAAATTTTTTCTAATATCCAATCTAAACCTCCCCCGGCGCAACTTGAGGCCATTTCCTCTTGCCCTATCACTAGTTACTTGGGAGAAGAGACCAACATCCTCGTCACCACAACCCCCTTTCAGGTAGTTGTAGAGAGCGATAAGGTCTCCCCTCAGCCTTCTCTTCTCCAGACTAAACAACCCCAGTTCCCTCAGCCGCTCCTCATAAGACTTGTGCTCCAGACCCCTCACCAGCTTCATTGCCCTTCTCTGGACATGCTCCAGCACCTCAACATCCTTCTTGTAGTGAGGCGCCCAAAACTGAACACAGGATTCAAGGTGCGGCCTCACCAGAGCCGAGTACAGGGGGACAATCACTTCCCTACTCCTGCTGGCCACACTATTCCTGATACAGGCCAGGACACTGTTGGCCACCTTGGCCACCTGGGCACACTGCCGGCTCATGTTCAGCAGGCTGTCAACCAGCACCCCCAGGTCCCTTTCCCCCGGGCTGCTCTCCAGCCACTCCTCCCCAAGCCTGTAGCGTTGCATGGGGTTGTTGTGGCCGAAGTGCAGGACCCAGCACTTGGCCTTATTAAACCTCATACAGTTGACCTGTGCCCATCGATCCAGCCTGTCCAGATCCCTCTGCAGAGCCCTCCCACCCTCCAGCACATCAACACTCCCACCCAACTTGGTGTCATCTGCAAACTTACTGAGGGAGCACTCGATTCCCTCATCCAGATCATCAATAAAGATATTGAACAAGACCGGCCCCAGAACCGAGCCCTGGGGAACACCGCTTGTGACCAGCCGCCAGCCGGATTTAACGCCGTTCACCACAACTCTCTGGGCTCGGCCATCCAGCCAGTTCCTCACCCAGCGAAGAGTAAACCTGTCTAAGCCACGAGCCGCCAGTTTCTCCAGGAGAATGCTGTGGGAGACGCTGTCAAAGGCTTTACTAAAGTCCAGGTAGACAACGACCACAGTCTTTCCCTCATCCACGGTTTAGCCCCGGCTCACAACTAAGCACCACACAGACATTCGCTTACCTGCCCTTCACAGGTGGGATGGGGGAGAGAATCAGAAAAAAACCCTCACAGGTTGAGATAAAAACAATTCAATAGGACAGCAAAGAGGAAATAATAACAACAACTAAAACCATCAGTGTGTTATCAACATTATTCTCATACTAAATCCAAAACACAGCACTATACCAGATATTAGGAAGAAAATTAACTGCATCTCAGCTGAAACCAGGACACTATTTCATCATTCATCATATTTCCAGTAAGTTTAACTACCCTCTGCAAGTTCCAAGAATGATGGTCTCTGATGCAACCCAACCAAATATGCTTCCCCCTGGTAAGACTGGAACCAGTGGGAACACCTGGAGAAATGAAGACTTACCCTGTATAGCAGAGGATCATGTTAGGGAACACTTAAACAAACTGGACATACATAAGTCCATAGGACCTGAAGGAATGCCCCCATGAGTGCTGAAAGAGCTGGCTGATATCATTGTGAGGCCACTCTCAATCATCTTAGAAAGGTCATGGTGATCAAGGGAGGTTCCTCAGGATTAAAAGAAAGCAAATGTCACACCTTTGAAGCAGGATTTGGGGAACTACTGGGCAGCCAGCTGCACCTCAGTCCCTGGGAAAATGATGGATCAAATTATCCCAGAAACCATTTCCAGACACACTGAGAACAAGGTGATTTGGAGTAAGCAGAATGTATTTGCAAAGGAGGTATTGTGCCTGACAAACTTGATAGTGTTCTGTGCTGAAATGGTTAGCTCAGTGGATGACAGAAGAGCAATATATATTGTTTATCTTGACTTAAGGATGATGGAACAGAGTACACCCTCAGCAAGATTGCAGAGGATAAAAAACTGTGAGGGATTGCCAATACACGATACATCAATGTACACATGATGTCCTGAAAAGGACTTGAGGGTCCCTGGTGGTCAAGAAGTTGAACATGAGCCAGCAATGTGCCCTCATGGCAAAGAACACCAACAGCATCCCAGGGTGCATTAGGAGGAATGTTGCCATCGTGTTGAGAAAGGCAATCCTTCACCTCTATTCAGCCCTGGTGAGAAACATCTGGAGTGCTGGGTCAATTCCTGGTCTTCCCAGTACAAGAAAGATATGGACTTAATGAAGCTAGTCCAACAAAGGGCCAAGAAAATGATTAAGGCACTGGAGCATCTTTCATACGAGGAGAGGCTGAGAGAGCTGGGAGTGTTCAGCCTAGAGAAAAGGCTGTTCAGGGGTGTCTTATCAGTCTGTATAAATACCTTAAGGGGAGGCAAAAAGAAGATGGAGCCAGTGGTATTTGGTGTAAGGACAAGAGGCAATGGGCACAAACTGAAATACAGAAAATTTCATTTAAACATAAAAGCTCACTTTTTTACCATGAGGGTAGTCAAACACTGAAGCAGGTTGTATAGAGAGGCTGCAGAGTCTCCATACTTGGAGATACTCATAAACACAGCTTGATATAGGTTAGCAACTGGCTTTAGCTAACTGTCCTTTGAGCAAAGGGGTTTGACTAGATAATCTCCAGAGGTGCTTTCCAACCTCAGACAGTCTGTAAGTTTGTCCAGAAATTACCAAATTTTCCCTTATTACCATTTAAGATTTGTAACAGTCAAAATTCAATAGATACAAGATAGGCTTAGAATGGATAATGAATATCCAGGTTTTTTCTAACTCCTTGATGTGCAATGTAACTGTCTCTGTATTCAAGAGCAGCTAGCAATGCAGTTATAACGCTACTACCACTAATTATTATTTCTGTATTATTATTATTACTGTCATTTTAATTGCTGCTGAGATTCTGTGGCTTGTCTCTTCAGTCTCACCAACTGCCTAGAACAAATGTTGCATGTTTTGGGATAACAATAGCATTCCATTGTGCATATCCTATACTTTATGTCAAATGACATGACGTCGAGTACTCAAACACATGCACACAAGCATAATATGGTGGGTGTTTTCCCAAGAGGATCTTAGAAAGAAAGATCTTTCACAGCACTGTATTTTGAAGGCTCAACTTGCAAACCTGTTTGTGCTTGGCAACTATCTCCAGTTGAAATTGTGTTATTACCTTGCGAGTGGCACAATGCCATTGTAGCAGATGGGCATCAGCACAGGCGTGCCAGAGAACTAGTACGTGCATTGAGTTTGAGTATTAGGGCCCAGATACCTATCCAGGTATGAGTGCCTATAAATTTGCATCCTGGTTGAAGGGAGTATGTAATTGCAACTTCAGCTCAGTTTGGCATTACTTTTGACATTCTCAAAATACTTCTGATATTACTGAGGAATACAACTTCGTTTGTTTGTTTTCTTGTAAAAGAAGGGCTGCAATTATCAAGGTTACATGGGTGAGGGAGAACGTATTACAGCCATCCACTCTCCCAATATTCCCTTGGGGAAGCACATAGGGATGTACACAAGTACAACTGCAGCCAGGGTGAATTTTCTTGTTTAATATAATAGCTCAGCTGAGTGTGGAAGGCAGATTCATGACCTTTCATGCTGCGGAAGTGTGCATATACTGCAATTTCTTCTGAATAAGATTGCTAATGTTTCAAAGTGCTATAAGGGTCTTTACTTCTCTCTTGCAATTTTATTGACATTTTTCTCCTAGTTTTCATTTGTGCCATAGTCTAAATTTTACACTAAATCATTTAAGTTTGCTCTGGAGAGGCTGCAATGCTGCTCCCAGGCACGCTGCCATGATTGAATCCACAAGTGAACGCTTTGTATATTCTTAAAAACCTTATATCCTAGTACAGAACATGTAACGGAGTTCTCAGCCAGTGCACCGCAGTTAAATGCATTTGCCTGGGGCTATGAAATCAAAATAGTTATTTGTATTAGGATGCAACTATGGACAAAATCACATAACAGATACAACGCTTTACTTTGAAACATAACATATACATTTCTTCCCATAATTTAGGTGTGGGCAGGGGGAGGGAATATGTACATGCAGAAAATTTAATGTTTGCTCAAATGATATGCTCAGATTTCAGAACCAACTAATTTGCTCTATCTTGACAAAACTTAATTGATTCTAGTTTGCATCACATAAGTATCCACTTCTATGGACCTTCCAAAGACTCTTGACTTTTTAGTTTTTAGAAAAGGTTTGAAGTAAATTCTTAGGGTTGAATTCTGCTTGTGTTGAATTCCATAGAACAGGGACCTCAGCTTTGATGAGTATGTAACCTGATGCACAGCTAGCCAATATCCCTGTAAATTTGGCATTATTATGATTTAGGTGTACAAAAAATGTACAAAATTGCATGAATATTGTAGTAGAAAAGTTGGTTTAAATGAGCTTGACATGACAAATCAATTTACTGTCTAGTTTGACATATTAGTTGTCTTTTTACTACTAAGTGTTCCCTTAGGAAATCATAACAAGAAGAGAGACGTAGAGGTGCCCAATTCAGTTGCACAGTGTTGACTTTGAGTTTTACGGTATCAGACATGTGCTTGCGAGACGTAACTAAATTTTAGTAACTCATGAGTTGCTCATTATGAGCAAGTAACTTCCTTCTGTGACACAGTTAACAGATGTTATCAAAAACTGTAAGATTAATTAATTATGTCCTGCACATACTTCAAAATGCCTTAGTGATTCACATTATTGGTCTCAGATGCTAGTCACTATACCATCTTTCATATTTTCAGACTAAGAACAATGCACACAACATTGACCAATGCATCATTTTGCTGTGAAGTCACTGTTAATGAAACAGCACTGTGCAACTGAATTGGGCACCTCTATATATACAGGTTACGTGGCACAGATCATAAGCACATAACATCAGGTACAAGGTCCTGTGGTCACAGATGTTCTTTGTGTGAGTTTTATATCTATCAATCTGCAAGAAAATGCATGGCGTGTATTTTTATCGAGTGCAAGATGCCACTGTAGTAAACCACAGGCCATCCACAGAAACTAGAGCCAATAGTATTTACTCCTGTAGCTCAACTGCAGAAAATTCCTTAGGAAACTTACAGTGTAACTGCCCGTGCTGACTAGGATGAGCTGAAGCCTACGAACCTTCTGGTGATGACAGTAGTGTAATACAGGATGAAACTCTGACCACTTAGCTGAGACATCAGATATAGAAGCAGATGAACTCCTAAGAAGGAGGGCATTTCTCTGCATTAAAATTTAAAATGGTTCCTCATTTGCTTTTGTACTTCTACAGAATGAAACTAAGACCTTGTTGGGAAAATCATGATTAGGAGAGAAAATAATTTTCTAACTCTAGGTAATTGTAGTGCTATAATAGCTCAATAAAAATATAACTGAAAGTGACATGCTTCCATATCTTGCTACAAAAAAAAGTTTTATCAGAAATTCCCAGTCAGCTCTGTGACTTGTTAAGAGCTTCTTAAATCTATAATGAGAAATGGAACTAAGCAGAAATCTGGTGGTGTGAGTGGGTTAGTTGTAATAAACACCCTTAAAAGATCTCCCGTGAGCATTGCGGTATCTCTTAACAATCAGAACAGCACATGGGCCAGCAAATCCATTCCAGGTTTTACAAATATATCCATCAACCATTCTTTCTCATCAACAAAGTCACAAAAGGATTGTAGGAAAATTCAGTTGTGAAGGGACCTCAGGAGGTCTGTAGTCCAACCTCCTGCCCAAAGCAGGGTCAGCTATGAGATCAGACCACGTTGCTCAGCACATTTATCAGTCTGGTCTTGAAAACCCCCAACGATGGAGGCTGCACAGCCTCTCTGGCAACCTGTTCCAGTGCCTGGCTGTCCTCATGGTGAAATTTTCTCCTCCTGTCGTTTAAATCTCTTGATTCAATTTATGACCATAAAAGATTAAAAGATACCTACAACATATCAAAAAAACCAAACCAAAATACATTTTCTTTGTAGACCTGGTTTTCTGTAAAGGACTTCTTGTTTGGGAGTTGCTTTTAAATATGCATGGCATCACATACACATAAAATACAAGCTAATCCATAATTTCAATGAATGCCTCAAGACAGTTACTTTTTCCTAATCTCAAGGAATAGGATTTTGATGGTTTCCACCTAATCCCTATTTGTTCCCATCAGAAAACCAAAGCAGTCAGCACAGCATGGTTGACAGACTGTACTCAACAGATGCCCAAAACTGGAATAGCATGGGGTACTGAAGTCAGGAGTGAGATGCATTGGCAGAGATGTGTGTGGGAAACTTGCACAGCATCTATCTGCATTATGACTTTTTTCAAGTCAATGCTATTCAGCCCTTGCTTTTTGAGCACCATATTTGCTCAGAAATAAAGCTTTGAACAACAGGTACTTATTAATTTGCTGCTCGCCAGTCCTTGGTAATTACTGCTGGTAATTCAGGAAGCCAATTACTAGTTTATGAAAGTACAATGTTATTGCAGAAAGGCTAGGAATTAGGCCAATTCATCATGTTGGTCTAAATTTGAAGGTCTTTACTCAGTTCTTAGGCAAACTACTGGCATAATGGATTGATCAGTTGTCCAATTTCTTAGCTGCTATTTTGTGGCAAATTTTTACTTCCATTTGTCTTTGGTTTAAAACCTCTGGTTATATTCAGTAGCTCCATTTTACATACACACAAAAAAAACCCCAAACAAGTAGAAACCTGGGAAGCACCAAATGACAACTAAAAAACTGTGACTGACTTTGTCCTGATAAATATATGGTGGACAAACACAGATTCAGTATCACCATTTCCCTGGAACTAATACCTCATCAGATAACAACTTCATCATTTGAACCTGAAGTGACTTTATGAAAAGTACAAGCTGTGACAGCCAATCAAACACAATACAGAGGCACAGGAAAGCTTGGGGAGGAGTAGCTGGAGAGCTGCCTGGCAGAAAAGGACCTGGGGGTGCTGGTCAACAGCCAGCTGAATATGAGCCAGCAGTGTGCCCAGGTGGCCAAGGTGGCCAACAGTGTCCTGGCCTGAATCAAAAATAGTGTGGCCAGCAGGAGTAGGGAAGTGATCGTGCCCCTGTACTCGGCACTAGTGAGGCTGCACCTCAAATACTGTGTTCAGTTTTGGGGCCCTCACTACAAGAAGGACATTGAGTTGCTGCAACGTGTCCAAAGAAGGGCAACGAAGCTGGTGAGGGGTCTGGAGAACAAGTCTTACGAGGAGCAGCTGAGGGAACTGGGGTTATTTAGTCTGGAGAAGGGGGGGCTGGGGGAGACCTTATCGCTCTCTACAACTACCTGAAAGGGGGTTGTGGTGAGGTGGGTGTTAGGCTCTTCTCCCAAGTAAAATGATAGAACAAGAGGAAATGACCTCAAGTTGCACCAGAGGAGGTTTAGACTAGATAATAGGAAAAATTTCTTTACTGAGAGAGTGGTCAAACATTGGAACAGGCTGCCCAGGGAGCTGGTGGGGTCACCATCACTGGAAGTATTCAAAAAATGTGTGGACATGGCACTTCAGGACATGGTTTAGGGGGCATGGTGGTGTTGTGTTGATGGTTGGACTTGTTGATCTTAAAGGTCTTTTACAACCTTAGTGATTCTGTGAAAGCTGCCTTAGGAAGACTAGAGTAGGTTAGCAGAATTCAGCCTCAATTTTATGAAGACAAGGAAAGGAAGAAGGGTGTGAGGAAACCTTCTGGAAGCACCAGAAAATATTCTCCTACTGGCTGGTGAAAAGAAGAAAACAAAAGGGGTGTTACTGTGGATTTATATAAAGCATATATCCATAAAGATAGCTAAGAGAACAAATCACAAAGACAGATGTTAGAGGGAAAGTCCAAGCTAATCCAAGACATTCAAAATGGAAAGGATGCTAATGAGGCATTACTAAGCCATTTTTGGAATTTGTTAAAACACTGAACAATGTTGATTGTAGAGAAGGAATGGCCCCATTGACCGTCTCACTGCAGGAGTCCAGGTGCCCTGTGCTGGAGGCCCATGTGTGTATGGGACAGGCCATCAACTGCTGGAAAATGCCCAGAATTCATCCAAGGATGAGTTGTGTGTCAAAGGTAGACCATAGCTCCACATTAAAGTCTGAAAAAACCCAATGGCAATAGAGTTTGTTAAAACTGACAACTTCATGTCCCCTATTTGCCTCTACTCATTTGAAATCTGAATTGGTTTGTGATTGCTGTAAGTTCCAAATCAAATTGCTCAGATGTCATCTCAAAGCTGTGCATTCTTATAGAAACAAATAGTATCTCATAGGGCAAATCCAGTTTTGCCTGAATTTCAGCCACTCTTTCATGACAACCTTCCACAGAATCAGTTTTTACTTTAAAATCAGCAAGTTACCATCACATCCTTAGTAAAAGCTGATGAGGCAAATTGCTGCTGACAAATATAACATCCCTCTATCAGTGCAGAAGAACAATGAGATGAGGAGCAAAAATAATTTTATGTGTTGATTTCCTTGATCATTGTGAACTAATAAACCAATTTTTTTTCCCAGCAAATTCACTAAAAAAACATGGCAAGACACTCCAACAACTTAAAGCTTTATACTTCTGTCAGCATGACAAGTCACATTATAAACCAGGGTATGCCACAACCCAGGCTATGGATCAAAAGGAAATTACAATGCAAAGTATTTTTGGTTAACTACTGTCCTTGGAGACATCTAATTCCAGTATTTTGTTGAGATAGCTGTAGTTGCCTGCAAGAGCGAATAGCTCTTGAGTGGCTCCATTCCTTCTCTTCTGTGAAAACTCACAAGATAATGATGAGTCATTGCTCCCCTGCACAGAGAAGATACCACAGGGACCGATGTTACTCCTCTTGCTCAGTGTGTGAGAAAAAAAATCTAGAGGCTTAGAGAGGAGACATGGTTTGCAACCTATTCACCTGAGAAATCACTTCTCTCCCTGTGTCAAACTGCCAGCTTTGGATCAGAGGCTGTGCTGGAGCTCGTTGAGTATGAAAGAATGGCTTAGCCAGCAGGGTTTTGTCTGTAAGAGGAATTTGGCTTGGGAATTAAGTCTGCCAGGTCCATCAAATCCCTATTGCCTTTGGGAGTAAAAATAGTCTCTGAAATGAAGAGGCTTCATTGTTTGCTCTGGAGGAGTTTCTTACCTCTTTTCAGGAATTTATTTTCTATTCTCCGAAGAATGTTATATATATATGGGAGAATTATGTCAGGGAACTAAGATCTTCAGGCAGGCATAAATCTGTATTGTGTGACTTTAAAAAAAAAAAAAATCAACTTGTACCTTTTTATTGCAAAAAATCAAAGGGCTCCTTTTGGTGTACGATATGTGATTTTGGCCTATATTTTAATAATGTGAATTGTGCAGATGTTGGTGAACAAATAGAACAATGATAATTCAGTTTGTTTCTGGGATCACTGGCACACATAATAACTTGTCTCACTGTATTGCCAATGGGTGTAAATTTTTTAAAAGATATGTTTGGAGTCTTCAGATAAACAGAGAGAGGACGTCTGTGAATTGTTCCAGACTGACAGCACCAGGAATAACAGCAACTTACTCATTGCATAGACAGAAAAAATTTACCAATTCCTCCACAAGGGTGGAAAGTGGGAAGTAGGCATATTCAGTGTTTTTTCCTATTTTTGTAAGAGGGATATGTAGGTTGTTAAAGTGATGCTGTTTCCTACTTGGTTTTCTGCTTTGGAGCCCCTCCCAGAAGAGTGGTACTCACTCTGCTCCTAGGGCAACACTAGAGTCCTTCAAAAAACTCAATGTCTGCAGTTGGAAAGGTGTATTTCATGTCCACAATCAAGTCTGTATAATAAATTACTTGAAATCTTGCAGTCAGTCCCTGGAAAACAGCTCTTTGAGGAGACACTGCCTTCTGTTGTTCACTCCAAACTTGCACGAGGAGTTGGGGAGAAGGATGGTCATGTTGGTCACCAGGCTACAGTGCTGCTCTGATGTACTGCTTCCCGAGGTTCATTTCAGTGGGAGTTTTTCTTTTTTCAATAACCAGGCCCTGGAGCAGGCCCCGGTAAAGCAGGAACTAGGTTCACCGCCTGCCCCGCCATCTGAGTTATTGCTTATTTCTCTGGGTGCTAGTTAGTTTTTAACAAGATTTTGTGAGGGGAGCAAGATTATTTGTTCCTTGTTGAAAATGAACTCCAAAATGCTCCACTGCCAGAATATTATTTCTTTGCTTGTGCTTGTTTTCATGTTTTCATGTTCCAGTTTCCCTTTGAATTGCAGTTGAAGCAATGACATTAAAATTTTACTCCATGGACTAGTTCTTAAAATAGGACTATTCTAAAATACAAAAAAAGAAGTTTTTCTTTCCCTTGAGTGAGAGCAGGGGAGGGATGTTCTGGTGATACCCCTCTCTATGCTGAAGGGTAAACCTTTATATTTTACACAGAATCTAATGAGAACTTCCACAACTTTCCTTAATATTAGCAGGAAACAATATTTTTTAATGTAACTATTCCTCTGAAACAATGGAAACTAAAAGTTACAATGTGCTTCTACATGAGAAGACAATAGAACTCTACGGAATTGCAACAGCAACACTATAGAAGTAAAAAATTAAGCAAGACAGTTTAGTTCTTCTTGCAAAGTCTCTACTTCTCTAGAGTGATATGCAAAATAACAACAAACAAGCAAACAACTTCACCAGCAGTAACAGGGAGTCATCCTTAGAGTCACAGACCAAACCAAAATCATGACCACCTTATGTCTTCAAAGAAAATGCCTCATCTATAACATTGAGTCACCAGTATATAATACCAGAGTATTTTATTGCATTAAACTCTAGGTGGAGATGAAATTCCTATACTCTCCTATTATGGACCATGTCTCTGTTGGGTCTGTGGCATTTGAGTTTTACTGTTTGATTTGCATTCACTGTCACCTCAAACTTCTGTAATGGAAGGCTGGTGTAACAGTATTGGAACCACTTTTCTCTCATCTTTGGTTTAATTAATTCATAAATCTGTGACTTGCAGACTTCATTTAGAGTGTTTCAGTTTGTTACCCATTACCTATCTGAGAATAACAGCTAGTAAAGCTTGAATGAAAGAAGAAAAGTAATTAATTAACATAAAGACATGTAAGTCTTTAGAGGCATCCATTCAGTAAAAAGGTATAGTTTTTGTGGACCTACCAAAGCAGGAGATGGTGTAAATTCCTCTTTGTTCCAGTATTCTCTTCCCTCTGCAAAATAAGGTAATTTCTGCATCAGCTAGCAACAGTTGTCATAGAACTTATTATTCTCTAAAATATATCATGCTAATCTCACTAGTTACAAGCACATCACTAGGTACTGCTTTAGATGTGAGTAGTGAGCCAGACACAAGGTCGTGTAAGTTATTTCAATTAGGAGAAGAAACTGGTAAGGGAGGCACACATCTCTGATGTTAAAATGTTTATATACAAGGAAGCAGAAAATCTTGCCCCTCGTTAGAAATGAAGCACCACACAGAATGAAGCGAGAGCACACAGACAAGGCAACGTTATGCACACTAGGACAAAGCGAACATGCACCCTGGCTTATCTCACAGTAACTTTGTTCATGCACTCATGTCCTCAGTGGCACCTTAAAACCAGTGATATCTTTCACAAGTTAAAGCCAGTTACTTTAATTATATGCTGTATTAATGAGATTAAAAAGCTCATTTAGACTTCAGTGCCATGAGTATAAGAATGCAATAAACAAAACCTTTCCCCTCCTTGCTATGTCACAACAGAATAATAGTTTGAAAATTAAAATTTGGGAGGTTTTCTTTCCTTAAAAATATTAAAAGGGAAAGACAAAACTAAATTTTTAATTTGAAGCCTTTGTATTCCACTTTTCTGCCACTCCTCAGGAGTTTGTTTCCAAAAAAGCCTCAAAGAAATAAAGAAAAGGGTTTTCTCATGAGTGTTGAATATTGTTTTTCTTTCAGAGCTTTTTATGAACTTAAAATACAAATTCATAGTAATATTTATCAAAACACACTAAAAATTACTTTTTAGAAATTAACAAGGTTTTGTCTTTTGAGTGTCCCACTTCAGAGAATGCTTGTATGGGAAGCAGGCCTTCTCTGTCGTGTGTGATGCCATCACCCACACTGCTGGGCTGACATGCTATGCATGCCAGTTTGATCCCAGCACAGAAGACAAACTGGAAATCACACCTCTCAATACAGAGCTGTGGGCTTTCTAACTCACAGCATGTAGTTGGTGTAAGGAAGAAATAAGAGGATAAAAAAATAAAACTGCCTCTTGTCAGCCTCTGTTAAAAACAAAAAAAATCTGATTTCCATAGCAGCATTTTAAAGTAAAATGTGGCACCACTACCCACACTAGTTCCCTCTTTACAGAAACCAAACTGTAGTATCAATCAGAAGCCTCACACTAGTGAAAAAATTACATTTCACTTATCTGTATGGTGACTTCAGACAAAATCTGACATGGAAACCCCAACGACTGATCAGTAGCATACACTTTCTGATGGTTTATTTAGTTTGGTACGTTGGTACTATGAATATAGTTGCTGTGGAAGGAATGCTTTAGTGCTGTCTTTCTTCTAAAGGGGTCATGACTTTGCAACATCCCAAATAACACTGACGGCTTAATGTCTGCAAACAGTGCATTTAACATTTGCTATGCACAGTGAGGATCATAGTTCATAACTTATTATTCAGAAATTACGTAAAAATGTTTTTATCATAAAATGTGAAGATATGCTTAAATATTAATGAAAATAAACAACACATAATAAATTTATTTTTACAATGTCAATAGGTAATAAGAAAGTAATCAAAGGCGCATTTAGAGCTTTAACAAATGAAAGCATTTCAGTACTTGAAAGTGGTATTTTGAATTAGACCAGCCTTATTGTTCTCCAAAGCAATGAAAATATTTTCATTTTCTATCCACCAGAACATCATTAAACTGCACTGAGTTGTTTTCCTCTCTCTAACTCAAACAAAAAAAGCCTTCAGAATAGGAGCTTTCCATCTCACTTGTCATCAAGTTTCTTAATGCAGTATTTGGCTCTAGCAAAGATCCAAACATAAGCAATGGTTTAAAAATTGAGCTGGTTGTGGGCTAAAAGTTTATGAAAACATGATCCAGTAGAGACAACTAATGATAAGACTAAAAGTATTCTGTCCACATTATGATCTTCTCTACAAACTATTTATATGCCTCAATCCCTTAACTAACATCTTAGTCATTCTCAAATTAGTCTCCAAGAGATGACTGGTGTGGGATGGATGTTCCCGAATGGTTCAGAGATACCTGAATCTTAAGCAAAAATGTACCATGACAGAGAGGCCAGGGGCAGTATGAGACACCACTGGAAAGAGGATTGATGGCTACATTATGCTTCATTTATGCTGGATGGACATGGGTGTTTAGAACACAGTCTCCAAGCCAATGCTAGGAGGTCTGCACCCTTGCAAACAGCATTTCAATTTATTAAATTCTTTGCTATCTGAATGCCAGAAAGTGAGTGCTGTTCCCCAGTTTTTTGAATGAAATGGCATGGCTCATTCAGGAGCTAGTAATATCTCGCTGGCAACAAGCAAACTTAAACGAATTGAATATTTTATCATTTCCCTCATGCTTTATATCAGTTAGTCCTCAAAATTATTTTTTGAGGCTGTTATTTTTGCTTGCACCCTCCTGTTGGTTACAAAAAGGACTTTCACTACACTTAGAGCCTGTCAAGAGACTTTTATGCTTCCTGAACAATAAATAAGCCCAGGTCTTTTAAAACTGTCAGTTTAATACCAAGGGGGACAAAGAATTAACTCTTTGCAACCAATAAACTTGGAATTTTACAATTAGTATTTGAAAATGAGCCCAAAAGGTCACATTCCTCCTGTAGTAATTTCTCAGGCTGGAATATAAAGCATCATACACAAGCAATTTGATCAGCATAGCCCCGGCAAGTGTTCCTGGTTCTCTTAAAATTCATCCTTTTGTGTCTTAATCTGCAGTAAAAAGGACAGTCTGTCCTGCTGGCGCACATACTTTCCATGATTTTTAAAAAGAACTTTTTCACAGCTGACTTGACGTTTGCATTCCACATGCCAGCAATGTCTTCACTAAGCGTGTGAGTGGAGTAACAATACGTATACAATGCAGTATGTCACTTAGTAATATATCATGGTGTAAAAGAAGATTAATGACATCATCCAGGTAAGGGACAGGATTTGCCTAATATGAGAAATGCAATCATTTAAAAACACAGAAAGAAGAAGAGTGATGATGGAATCTGGGCAGGAGGCATGTAAAGGACAATAAGCCCATTACAGATGTCCCTATTTAGGAATATTTGGTGCTGATTTGGGCTTCTAACTATAAGGGATAAAAGCAGCAGCAGAAAACTGGTGACTTAGCAGACACATGCTGCAGACTATGACTGATGTCTCTCTATTCTTCATCAAACAAAATTCAGAACAGTCTCTTGTGTTTTATTGATCACATCATAAACAAATTAGAAGTAATAATGTAATAACTGACAGTTTGCCCCACAGTAAGACATACACTTACAATTATTAGTTTATTTTTATTACCATATAACCCAGGAGTGTTAGTCACAAAGCAGGATTTCATTGTGATATGGGTTGCACAAACACAGAACAACAAGGTGATCCCTGATTGAATGCCCTTCAATCTAAAGACTAAACAAAAGGCAATGGAAGGGTACAGACTTAAGGAGAATTATGACATGACAATGTTCATCATCACTGGTATCAGTTGATTTAGCGACCGAAAGATCTACTTTTTGCAAAGATTTACTTCTTTGCAAAGGAAAGTTTCAAAGAAGATTTTTAAAGTCTTAAGGATATCTTGGCAAATGTGCATGGGACTTCCTTCCTATAGCAAGGGACAGGGTAACAGTATATTTGAAAATATGTCAAGTAGACATTAGAAGCTGAAAGTATTGGGGAATTTTTGACAATACAGAACCAAACAGGCAAACATGGTTAGAAAGTATCTAAGTGGCAAGTAGGGTAAATTAGCAAAGGAACAAGAAAGAACTAAAGAATGGTTTGGATACAATTGGGACTACAAGTTAGATCAGCATTGTCATTATTGCCATTGCCTATGTTTATTATTAAATAAATTGTGATTCACGTTTCTCAACCACTATCAAACTATAGTAAAATCCCTGTGCTTAAATTCAAAATGTTTGCTGTACAGCGACACTGAAACCATCATTATAAAGCCAAAAATGAACTATACCTGGCCAAACAGAGCAGACTTAGCTACCCAGAAATAAAGAAACAAAAATAATGTGTGCCATATAAGTTTAGCAAATGGAACACCATCACATCACCTAGCCTGGAACATACTTTCCCATGTAAATGTACACTTGCAAATACAAACCCTCAAAAAACTCGTGTAAATACTCAGTTCCGGCTAAAAAGCTGCTGGTATTAAATATTTTATTAGAAATTGGGAGGAGGGAGATAAACTAAACTAATTACAGAACTTGAAATAGATTTTCTAACATCCTAAAAAGAGATCCATCCCCTTCACTTTGCCATCATAGTTTACTTCATGATGGCCATTTGCTTATAGAATTCTGTTACTGTTTATAACATGACACCAGCTGAAATGTAAAATCATGATCAAAGTACAATAAAGCCCATTGAAACCATAGTTTGTATACAGCTATGTAGTCTTCAGCTGAAGAATTTTCTCTTTCTCCCTCTCATACACATACATTTTGCTTTCAACCACATCTAGAATAAGTACATTTTCCAGGGCTATTTGACTCACAACTTAGCCAGACTACACTAACTGATAGCACTTATTTTCTTGGAAAGCATGTTTTCTGGGCACTGAAGAGCACAATTTTGCTGAGTGCAGGGCCCAGCATCAGGGAAAAAAAGTCAAAATTTGCCACTTATTAAACTAAATGTCCTTCATGCTTTGCACAGACAAAAATACTCTCCCCTTGACCCCCCAAGTCCATTAACTTTAGGAGAGCAGTTTTGCAGTTGCTGGTCTTCTATGGTGCCCTTTTCACAGCAACATGATAAGCTCTCAATATACAGTGAGTTGTTCTTTGTAGCATAATGTAGAATATATGGTAGCTCTGGGATTCCCGGGATTTGTATACGTGTGTCCTCCTTATCTGTTTTTCTAAGAGTTCCACCTAGAATTTAAGAATTTATGAATTTATTATCTTTCCCAGGCTTAATCATAGATAAGAATTGCACTTTAACTTCTCTTCACAGTTTTTTTATTGTCAAGACAGTTCGAGTTACTTGTTGCTCCAGGCTGTCTGTTAATTTATTCATTCTTCCAATGTTGGCATGCTTTACTTATCCATGGGCATAAAGCATACAGTGCTCCTGGTAACGGGAAGCTTTTTAATTTAATCTGTAGAGAGTCTGAATTAAGACAGGCAACAGAGCCATGGTTTTGCAGAAAACATAGCCACACTGCCTGCATAGGCTCGACAACTTTAAAGATGACTTTAAAATTCTTGTCCCAGTCTGTTCTAGTATTAACACAAACACCAATATCGATTTTGGGGGGATGCTCTTTTCATTCTTTCCTAATCAGGAACAGAAAGTGAATCCTCATAAAAGCTTAATAAAGAGGTACTGCCATGGTTTTCACTCACAACAATCTAGAAATATCAGGTTCTATACTGAGGTGAAGCAGGCACTTCACATCATTTTTTCCTGAATTATTCCCCTTTAGCATTGGGATGCCCATCTTTGCAAACCTCTCAATTCCTTCGTTTACCTTCTGCCTTTAAACTCATTCCTTTCTTCTACTGAGTATTTCTGTGAAATGGTGTCAGTTCTTTTGGGCCATATATACAAATGATCTGGGTTGTGGCATTATACATCTTGTTATTTTTTCATAAGTATAAACACTACAAGCATACAAGCATATGAGAGACTAGTTAGGCACTGTGTCACAGTAGCACATTCCCCTTTCTGGTTAAGATCCAGAATATATGATTGTATTCTGCTATTTGACATCAATTTGTCTGAAAGCACTTGCCTGCAGTTTCAACACTTCTCAAGTTAGGACATATCTAACCATAATTTAACCAACTCACTCAAGGAAAGTCACATTAAAATGCTTCTTAGATTAATTTGTACAGACTATTTTCCATATGTTCCTTAAATATGATAGTAGGATTGAATTTAAAATGTCAACACATTTCACGTTAATGAAGTTTAAAAAAAAAAAAAGCTTATTCTAGTAGATCTGGATTTGGCTGAACTGAAACTGATTGAGAAATTAGAAAAGCGTTGATGAAAAAACAAGTTTCAGGGTGGGTACTTTTTGAGAAAACCTGCATGAGAGTGCTTGCAGCACTGCTCAGCATCCTCGGCAGTGAGGATGAATGAATGAAACCTTCCTCTGCCCCATCAGCAAGACTCACTTGTATAGGTCACTGTTCCCCTTCCCTTCTTTTCCTCCCTCTTCCCTTGCTAATCGTAAGGGCAGGACAGTTGTGGTACCTTCTGAGCTCCTGCCCAGAACTGCTGCTACGGGAGCCTTCACTGTGCTGTGGAAGCCAGGACAGGTATGTGTGTAATTCTGGTTCTGTGTTGATATCTTATTATTCTTGCAAATACATTTCCCAGTTTACTTGGAAATTTACATAACTGTGAAGAGCATGAATGTCTTGCATATGTGAGTGGGGAATAGGATACCCTTGGGTAAATCTGGCAAAGAAATACATTAATATTTGTAAAGAAATGTTACAGTTGTGCAATACCTGATTATATGATAGAGTTGTTCCCTGTTAATGAGCGAGTAGCCATGGCCTAAAACAGCTACAAGAAGGAGCTAAAGTACCAGAGTTCCGCATAAAGAAGGCAGGCTGTGTTCCCTTTATACATCAAGACTCTGCCCTGATGAACATATGGCTGTATGTATCAGAAAAACATATGCTGGCCCACCCTTATCTGGTGCCAGATAACTGAAAAGGATATCTGCCCCACAGACAATTCCTTTTTCAGAACGAGAGGCTTTAGGGTACAGTAATAATGAGTGCCCTCTACTGTCCAAAAGGTCCAGCCTATGACAACAGCTGGGCTTTCATGGCTTCATGTAGGCAATCAAGGAACTGGCTTAGAAGAGGAGGTCAGAGCCTTCTTTAGATTAACTGTTAGAGCAAGGAGACCCCAGCCTCGCCCCCTGCAAGCAACTGGGACAGCTTCATGACTAATCACCAATTCTGCATTGCTCACAACCCCAGAAAAGATCATACATAGCTTTTAGAAAAAGGGAAACAGGATAAGGCGTGAAATGCAGGTCCACCAGGCTACACTATACCTGGCAATTTTGAGGACACCAACATAGCTGTGCCCTTGTGAATCATAGTTGACTACAGACACCTGCATCAGCTCAAAGCAACAGCAGTCAAATAGTGAGAGTGGTAACCGTGAAATTTCCTCTCTGATACTTTCCAATACTCCCTGTATGACTGGATATAGCTTTTAACATAGTTGTGATGCCGCAGCCCCCACCTTGTCCTTTTGGTGGCTCGTCCCTAATGAGTTCTTATTATATTTCAGTGCACAGAAGTATCCTGCCCAGACATTGTATTGCTAAATTCTCTGGGCTTTCAGACAACCTGCGATGAAAGATAATTCAAGGAAGGAGAGTTATTTTAATGTTTGGAATCCCATATATTTAACAGCATTTCACTACATGTTATCACTCATCTAACACCGAGTTCTCTGTGAACTCAACAAAAGAGGAAAATAGGCAGCAGAGAAAAAAAGAAAGAAACAGGGTTTCTCCTGCTCGTGCATGTGGTAGCAGGAGGCTTCAGTCAGGCTGAAAAGACAACGGCCTAAAGGAGATGTGGCTGACTACCAAAGACAGTTGTATACACGACGCAGGCTTTGTACCCCTATTTCAGATGACAAGTAGAGTGGACGCTCACAAAGACTAGCAGTTCAGGAGAGGCAAAAAAAGTGCATATTAGAAGATCAAACATTTGACAGCCACTCATATTGCTGGGTCACACAGTCCAGCACACGCAACCTAGTTGATGACTGGTGGCTACAGATATAGCTGGTTTCAGTCTCCTCAAAACACACTTGAGTAAATACAAACAAATGAAAGGGATATTTGATTCGAGTACCTAAGGTAACAAGCTCCTGCTCCACACAAAAGCAGAGCAGATTTGATATGCGAAGAATGAATCGTGACAGCTCTGACACTCAGATGCTGCCCCTCAGAGTGACGTCACCCGCTCGGTCAGTCCCCACTCTCCACAGTGTGTATTAGTTTTCCTCCTTGTCTCAAGCTGTCACTTTAGGTTCATTTCACTGCAGTTGCCAAGCTATTGTAACGGGGAAAAAGGAAAGAGAAACTATCACGGTGAAGTCAATATGACAGTCTAAGTCCAGTAATCAAAGTAAATTAAAGGAGATTTTATTTCTAAATCACCTCCTCCACTTTTCTTTCAAGAAAGCATAAAAAAAAAAAAAGGAACTTGTAACTTTCAAGCCATTTGAAACAGGCTGTCTTACACATGTAAGACTTAGCATTTTAAGCAATATATTAATACTTCCTACTACTGAAAATCCACGTAGTCTGGCAAGGTCTACTTTTTTTTTTAATTTTTAACATAAAGGGGACAAATATCTCCAATGGGAGTGTGGAGACCTCTGGCAGCTACAGTCCCACTTGCTTGCAGCCTCCTTGCATTAATTCAAGAGGTGACACTGTGTCTTCTCTAGGTCAGGATCCAGCCATGGATTCTGCTGTGCCCACTCACAAAAAGCCCCAGCCTGGCTTTGTAATTCCCAAGACCAAACCAGAGCTGGCCTCAGAAGTAATTAGAGTAGTATCATCCGTAACAGTACAAATCACCCCAGCTAGTTCTGCAATGCAAGATGTTACTCAGCTTTCAAAAAGAGACAGAGTACAGCAATGCTGTGGCCGTGCCACAGACTCTCACACAGCGTGGTGCAGGGGCAGCAGTGGGAATGTGTGAACTGAGCCACACACAAGGATTCCTTAACCTCCAAGGTACAGCTGCTTCATGGGTGCCAACCAAACGCTATGAAGAAGCATGCACAAGGCAGAGAAGGCAGTCAAATATGTTTGAAAGTGCTGACATTCAGCAATTTACACAAAAAGGAGAGAAGATTGGCATCAGCAATATACATAAATACTCAGAAAGACTTACATGAATCTTATGCAATAGCATCAGCATCAGCGCATTATCAAGCTAGAAGGAGCATCTTCTCACTCCTAATTTGTACATATGCATTTCTACCACTTATTTTTTGTATTATCTTTAAGACTTGATACAATTAGCTTTTTTCAGTGAATTTTATACAATCTCCTGATATCTCAGCAATAAGCAGCTATTCAATTGATAGTCCTGAACTAAGTCTATTCCCAGCATCCTTCTCTGCATGTACACATCTGTGTATCCACCTCTTTAGAGTGTACATTTCTCAGGAATAGGTAAAGCTCTCCTGCTGAACATGAGGCCTCATGTAATCAAAACAGATAATAAGTATGCTTGGATTATCACTGTTTTATGCATATTGTATGACAACATATCTGAAACAGAGTATAAAGCAAATAAACACATGCCTGTTGCATCAATAACTAGGAAGCTGGCCACTTTTGAAGGAAATGGGTGACAAACTGGAAAAATATACTTGTATCCTCCTATGAATATTAAATGTTGCTTTTTCCTGTTCAGTTTTCTATTGCTGCTTAACCTGAATGAACTGAGTTCAATCAAAGGAAGCTGCAAAGGATTTGTTAAAGAACTGGGCAGGAAAGATGAAAGAATGGCCCAGATAAGGGACATCCCTCAAAACACTGGCACAGGCTTTATAGATAGAAAGAGAGACTCCTTGTGTCTAAGCCCAAGATGAAGAAGATCAGAAAGCACTGATCTGTTAAAAGGTCCTGTCCTACAGGCAGGAAAGGGTTTTGGGGTGAAGCAGAAAAGGCTGTCCAGAGTGAGAAAAAGCTGTCAGCCTAGAAAATTCAGAAGCACTCAGAACAGCCTGCAAAGCAAAGCAAGTTGTTCCTCCTGGCTCAGATGTGAAGAATAAGATGGTGCTGAATGAACTGTCAATAAACAGGAAAACTTTGGCATGTGGATATGGATGCAGAGCCCCTGCTTTTTACTTTGGTATGCTGAAAAGTTGCTTGGGGGTCATTTTAGTGAGAGCTACTGTTCCAGGCTTCAAAAGATAAAGTAGGTCCCCTGCCTGGACCTGCAAGAGTAGTCACCGGTTGGTACTCATGGGAATACAACACGGGGCCCGACCTGAGAGCTGGTGGATTAAGGGTTTCCACACACAGAGAAGTAACAACCTGAGACTGACCAAGGGGGAGAGAGAAGAGAGACATACTGTATTTGTTAGGTCTCAAGACATGACAGCAGCTGTTAAAGAATACAGAAACGCATGGATTGAGAACAACATTCAAAACCATGTGTCTAGAAAAAGTACTGCCATTCTCAGTTTCTTCTGAGCCAAAAAAGAAAAAAACCCCACCATTCTGAGCACAGAGGATGGATGTACTGTCTGTGTCTCATCCATTGATATTGTATTGACTTTTTCACTTATGTCCTCCTCAGTGGTATTTTCCACTGACTCTGATTTGGGCAGAAGTCTTTACATAGTCACAAGTAATTATTATACTGGAGGGGGTAAAATAACATGATAGGGAAATATAGGCATTATCATTACAAGAATAAATCTAAAAATCTTTTTTTCCATACTGCAGTTAGTAGGCTGCTCAATTAGAAGCTGTGTCAGATTGCTTAGCATTGATTGCAAACAGCTTGCCAATTTTACTGATATGAAATGCTAAAGTGAATGCCATTCACCAGTGGTGCAATAGGCAAACTGGCCTCACGGCAGCCATGTGAACACGCTCTTGCAGTTACACAGAGTCAAAGTCTGGTCAACTCTGAGGAAGCTCAGTTCAGCAAGTACATGCAAATTCTCAGGCATGTTTGATTTAATTCTTGTGCCTCCTTTTATTTATGGTATGTACACAGGTACTTGTGGCTACACCCTCATTTAAGAAAATGTAAGTCCAGTGTAAAAGTATCTTAAAATGAGTGTAAATGTGAAGCCTGCTAATAGCTGACTGAATGATTAAAGGATGTTTATTGGGCCAGCACCTGTGTACACAAGGATCTGGACACAGACAGATTCATTCTCGCATTTTAAGAAAAATAGAAAGAAAACTCATGACAAATTAAGTAACCTATCATGCTGTACTAGCAGATTTACAGGCACTTTTTGGTCCCCGAGAATAGTTTACAGTCGAATCAAGGGTTTTATGGCAAATCAATACAAAATAGTTTTATAACCTGGTTGAAAAATTCTTCCTATTTACAAATAAATTCAAACAAGTCATTTCACAAACAGTTGATAACCAGGAAGTAGTCTACTTACACCTGAATAATTTGATCAACTCTGCACTCACAACACAGTGAACATTGTTGCTACTCTCTGTGACGAGCCCTTGAATCAGCTTAAGTTTTGAGGTGGACTTGCTGGGTTTTCCTGCCAGCTTATCCCCTCATTACAAAAGTCTCTTTCCCCAGGAAGAGCCAGCTGCCCTCCAGGGAGGCACATCCGCTCCTCCACGAGGAAATCCCCTGCCCCCTGCAGCAGCCAGGACAGGACAGAGGTGGTGGCTTCCTCGCTGCTGCACAGCCATCCTCTTCCAGAAGGATCAAAATGTAATGACATACAGCAGACAAAAAGGACATCAACTGCTTCATGTTTCTAAAAAAAATGTCATCTTTAATAGTTATAAGACTAATGATTATTGCCCTGAAGCCAAGAAAGGAGAAATCTAAGGCCAAATTGGAATCAGAAGTGATTAGATTGAAATCAATGGAGATATTCCTGACCAGAAGAGTACCCTGTTTCCTGTCATAAGAGTAAGAAGGATTTCAGAAAAATTTAATTTAAGAAAAGGAGATTCTTGCATTGCTTTTTTTTTTGCTTAACTCATGTCTGGTCTATAAGATGGTATGTTCTTCTCTATATTCCTTGTACTTTTATCTACATGGTAACATATTCATTCTTTATTCAGTACCTAATTATGTATATTAAGCTTTTCAGCTACAATCAGGCATTGTACCCACTGCTAAGGCTAATATCCTGATTTTTTGTATATTAACATATTTGTCCAGGTTTACATGGAAAAGTGACCTGAATTGGTATACTTGGCATTTTAAAGATTAAGTAGGGTGATGTTTAGAATCCTAGAATACTTCTTCTGAAACGTCACCATTTGAAGTATTTATTGCTAAATATGCTTAGGAAAGGTAAATCTCCTGGGAAGCAGAGCATTTGTTGCACTGAGAAAATCCATAGTTGTGGGAATTGTATAAAACCTCATGGAAGGGAGAGAGTGCGAGTTAGAGCCCCCCTGTATGTCTAGCCCTCATACAAGCATTATTCTAAAATGCTTTCCATTATTTATTTTACACATCTAGAGTCAAACACACTAATCCACTTGCAGAAACAGGCACAAATCCACCAAAGTAAATGACTGTGGATCCACTTACAAGAACAGTGAATTTGGCCCTTACATATACAGTTTTATTTCTCCTCTAAGCTAAAAATTCCTTTATATTTCAAGACTACCCTTTATTTGAGTTTACATCCCATAGGACCAACACACAGCAAAGCAGCGAACAGGCTGGAGGTGCTTTAGTGAACAGAGAACTGACAAAATATGATCACAACGTGCTTTACAACATAAGTAAATCCCAAGGGATCTCCCACATACAATTCCTAAACACTGAGAAGATTTAAAGCAGTCTGTCTAATCTATGGAAATGTGAGTTTCAAGCATTGATAAATTAGGACTGCCAAGAATAAACTCACTTTAAAATGCCAGCAATTTTTTTCAGAGAAACAAAAAAACTATGAGAATACCTTTTTCTAAATTTCATACATGGTAATTACTATGTACCCGTCCTTGCTCCCTACGCACCCAAATTGCTTGGAATAAGTTGTCAAAGTAAATCGTCTATTCTTTCAACATTGGTAAATTATTCTTCTATTGTGGACTCCTAGTTTGATAATTTAGGATACGACAATTTTCATTTACTTAGTGTCTTTGACAATTTTGGAACAAACTACTAAGACATTTCTTTTAGAAACCTATTAAGTAATCATTGTTGTAAAGAGAATTAGTCTAGTTAGATTTAGGAGGAAAGAACTGATGGTCATAAGATGGAGGTCACGAGGAAAGGAACTATGAAGTAAGATTACTGGGATGTGAAAAATATCCAGGTCATAATAGACCTAGCCCATATACAAACTTGATTGTATTCTCACTTCTCTGTAAACCAGTAGCATTTTCTCTGAAATCAGAATCATTATGCCAGCGGAAAGAAATGAGAATTATACTAACAGGATGGTGCTACCGAGAGGACAAAGTCTCCTCCTATTGGCCTATCACAAGCTACTTATTCTTCTTGGCTCAGGTGTTTCTGGATTTAACAGGGCTCTTAGAGGCCACCTTCACAGTGCAAGCCCCTGTGCATGGGAACCCCCTGTAGTCACTGTGGTCCTCTGATCTATGCTTCACCCACAAGCTCACGCAAGCACCAAACACCCATGTTCTTCCAGTGGAGCCTATTCACAATTTGCTATATTGATATATAATTCCCGAGTCTTTAATCAGCTTCATAGAAAAGGCAATGTGGCCTTAAATATGCAGTGAAGACTGGACAAATCTTTGTTATTAACAGCTTTCCTGCTCCATACTCACTGTTTTCTCCAGCCTGAGCAATCTTTCCACCTTTCTGCAGAAGAGATCCCAGGCCTATGGAGCATGCTCTGTAGAATCTAGAAATAAGAGCAAAGAGAAAGCAGAACACAAAAGGGGTAAAAGAGGGGCCGAAATAAAAAAAAAAAAAGAAGGAATGATGAGGAGGAAAAGATAGCCCAGTGTAAGGAAAAACTAACTTAGGAGAATAAATAATAAAGAAGACTGCATCCTTGAAGGGAACATAATTGTTTTTTAAAAACAGAAAAGCTCTTGACAGTGCAGCTGCTCCCCATCTGCATCTTGTGTGCAGGTGAGTCCTTCCTCTGTGAAACAGCTCAGCTTCAGGCCATAAATGTGTTGGAAGCACATAATTTCGGTGTTTGTGCAATGTGTAAGAGAGATCACCTCTCTATATTAGGCAAGAATTCAGATTAAACAGACAGAGTGGCTTTAGTAAAGATTATTATTTAGTAAAGATTACCTTTAGAGTATCCTGAAAAGGATTTGCTATTTCAGGTAGAGATGCCACTATTATGGAGAGGCTTCTGCCACAAGCACCTTGTGGTCAGTTTTCTACCACAACACCCCATTCACAGCTCTGGCCAAGAGAGTGATTCAGTTTGCTCCAGCACACCATGACACCCCAGCGAGTCTCCAAGAAGTAGTCACCCAGCAGTGTATATACCCCCAGGTCCCATGTCCGTGCTAGCTGAGAACATTTCTTACACTGCCTTAACACTGCAGCTGCACATCATCAGGTAGGAAATGCACTTGCACCTGTTTTCATGCCTGGGACTGACTTACAGGCATGCTTTCTTCTGCCAGCAGCTTTGGCTGCAATTTTTATTAAATGCACTAACAGAACACTTGAATGAATTTGGTAGTAAAGATCACTGGGTTAACTGCAAGAGTCCAGCAATCAGAAAGGAAACATTTTCTGAAATTAAAAAAACAAAACAGGGGGAGGAGGTCTGGTAACAGGAGAGGTGGCTAGAAGTGCTGAGGATTTAGAAACACGGTACTTCGCTGAAGAAGGAGAAACCAAGTCACTGCTTCACTACTCCTAATCTTGCAGAAGCAGCAGAGACCATGGCCGTGAAATACAAGAAAATTAATATTTTGGCAAATTAATTTTTGCTTTAAGACTAGAACATAATCTCTAAATGTATGCACAGGAAAGCATACACATAGTATATACAGCCACACAGGCCTTTTTGAGGCCTTCGTCAGGTTTCTGATAATGACACTGAGGCCTGATCTTCGCTTATACATTTTTCTCTGTGAAACCAAAGTAATACTGAAGCAAAAATTACTACAAAGCTGAGAAAAAATAGACTAATCTTTGTAATATGTGCCTTTTCTATTTATTTGCTTTATTGAAATAGTGGTCCTAAATCTAACAGTGAATCCAGACACTTTCAGAGAGAGTTCTGAAGAAAGCGGGGGCAGCTCTAAATGCCTTGCTGTATTCCTCCGAGCAAGGCTTTAACATAGGAACCAAAGCAGGTTTAACTGACGGTTAAAATAAAAACGCCACATAACTTTAGCCAAAACTAAGCACGAACGGTGCAATTTTGGAAGTGAACAGAGTGCAAAAAACATTGTTCAGCTGAAGCCAATAACAAAACCTGCTTTGACGTTAGGCGAGCCAGACCTCGCTGAAACAGTTACGTGAGAAGCTGATCTATGAATTATTTTGTTCAGCCGAGAGAGAAATAACAGCATAGGCACTAGCTTCGCTCCCCTCATCACCCGCAGGCTTTATCCAGGCGCCCCGGAGACGGCAGTCCGCCGCGCTGCGCCGCAGGCCAGGGAGGCCTCGCACCCGCTCCGCAGGCCTGTCGGGAGGAAACCCCCCTGGGACAGGAGGAAGCCCGTCTCGTAAGTGAAAGGCAGGAACCCTGTTGTCTTAGTGATGTGAAGGGCAAAACCATGGAGGGTCGCGTAGCCTGTCCGGCCCCGGTGCTTGGGCTCCTCCACCACAGGGCTACAGCGAGGCCCAGGAAGAGCCTTGGGCTGCGCTTCCCCCAGCGCAGGGTGGAAGGCGCAGGCCTGGCCTCCTCTGAAAAACGTGTGAAAAACATAATTAAATGCCTTGTCAGGTCCCTCAGCCTCACAGGGAATAATGTACTGATTACAAAGAAACATTTCAGCATACCCCTTTGTTCCCTCGTTTCATCTTAGTAGGAATGACTGATAAAACTGATGCACAGTATCATGTTTGATAAAATACATACTGCCTGTGAAATAACACTGTCCTGGCTGAGGATCACTCTTGAAAGCCCTTATCCTTTTGTATTTGCCAGCTTTTCAAAACTTTTTTTTCCTATTTGTCAGCTCAATTGTGTTAGAATCTTATCCAGACACCTCTATACTTGGAATAGAAAAAAAAATTACTTAAGATGTTAGGCAGCACTGAATGTAGTTATCATTATTGTGGCCTTTATATCTACATTACAATTTTGTCACAAGCTCAATGTAATATCTAGAAATTCCCTTAAAATAAAAACTAGTGAGTGTGTTATGAAATTACAGCCAGGACAGATGGCCAGATCCTGTCATTGGAAATAAAAGTAATGTTATAAGTGTATAACTCCATTGGGGAAATTGAGTACCATAATAAAGTAGACTTCCACTTTCTGCAATGAAATTCAATGACTGTTGAGGAGTTTAGGGTTTAGAAAATTGAAAAATGAAACCTTTGGTTTTCCGCTGCTGTTTGATGATGTGTAGCAAGTCCCTTTATGGACTGAGGCTAACATCCAAATAGTAACAAGCTTGCAGTGAATAGAGCCCACAGAGGATCAGCTACTAAATCTTGCAATAAAAGCTGTGTGATTTACAGTAAATTCCAGAGGGCTGACAGCACCACAGCTGAGGGCATAAACACTTCTTTCATGGCTGAAGCTTCAGTCAGCTCTGTCTGCTGTGAAGTACAATCGAGCAGTGAGGCATGCTGCTTACCAGCAATGACTTTGATAAATAACTAGGAAGTCCCACTGTTGGCTTAAAACTAGAAGTTGTTCAGTTGCAATTCTGCATTTGTCCTGCTTTAATGGGTATGGAAGTGGCTTTAGCTGTAATCTGTCAGTGATTGATTAGGCCTTCCTGGATCCCTTCCCCGCTCCGCTCCCAGCTCCCTGCTCTCCACACTTAAAACGAAATTGGTACATATCTGACTGCCCTCTTATGAGGAAAGTAAACACTCTTAATTCTGCTCAAGTGAGTGTAAGTTAAATGCCTACAACTGATAAATTGTTGAGAGACAACAAGTCTTTACAACAGGGTACCTAAATACTGAGTGCTCATGCAACTTCTGCCCACTGTTTGGTTGTGCTGAGGTTTAAAAGTCTAATCAGCGTAATTAATGTCTTTTACGCATAGGTGAAAGAGCCACGGCTGGAGCAGAGCCTCGGTTTCCTAACCACACAAGTACGGAGTTCCCAGGCCTAACACGGGATCATTCATTAACATGCTGTGTAAATTGGAAATAATGTTAAACATGTGCATGAATTGCCACACAGCTAGTCAGAAAAGGAGCATAGCATTACTAGAAGAAGCTGCAAGGGTTGAAATATGTGGTCATTTATTTTATAGTCAGATGCATCTGGGTAAAAGACAATATATAAACAATCTGCTCTGATTTGGCAAGGTAGGGGAGTATTTTGCTTGTAGTAAAGGTTCAGATCAGTTCTTTTATTTTCAGTTGGAAGGGGGAAAAAAACCTGAACAAAAGAAATACTACATCTAGAAAAAACTATCTGTAATAGAAAGGCAGTATGAGAAAGTGTCTTTACCGGGTATCTATATAAAACAAGTGAAAATTCAAATTGTACCATCTTACTTGCATAAAAATTCACTGGATGGTGGACATGATTCTGAGTGTATATAGACAAAACATTATTGTGAGATTGTGTAAGCATAGACCTCACAAGGTGGAGAGTAGCTCTTGTACTCTCTATGCTGTTCCCTTTTAGTTTTATAACTGAGTGATTGCAAGCAAACTATAGGGTATATAATATGACACAGAGCTGCTCTGTGGTGCTTTAGAACAGTAAGGGTAAATATTGGGTGTTCATAGCTTTAAATTAGAGCAAACTTGATCCTGCATTCTTGATTCTGCTTCAACTGCCTCTACAATTACTGGGAATGAGGGAAAAAGATTGTGTGGACTCACCCTTCCTCCTTCCTCTGCAGCAGAATATTTTGTTTTTAATAGAAAGAATGTATTGAATCTGCACTCTTGCATTACTTCAGATTTTCCTACCATCAGAATTATTGAGAATTTTATTTATTTGGGTTTTTAAAAAATCCGTTTTGTTACTTGTATATGCCACCATGTTTATTTCCCGAAGGTCTGCGTAGGGGAGGGCCCTCAGTTTTTGACACAGAGGCACCAGTGCTCATGTAAAGTGAACAGAGCTGGTTTTTGGTTGTACAGTTTGCTCAACATGGAAAAGAGCAGTAACTGGGGAAAGGGTGATCTCATTCTGTAATTTTTGGGGGGTATTTTGCTGCATTCACTCGTAATGTATACTGAGTATATTTCTCATGTTTCTATTGACTGAACCACAAGACTATCAAATAAAGTAATGTCACCGAAAGAAAATGTCTTCTAGTAGCACAGTATGACTTGATTTTAACAAAGTAATTTTCAATCCTTTTTTTTTAAAAAGCGATTAAGTATGATTTTTCATTTCTCAAACCATCCAGTTCTCATTGCCTGTCCTACATGCATTGAATTGTTCCAAAAGCATTATAAGGGCAATTATTGTTGCCTTGAACTTCTCTTGCCATGTCAGAGTAACAAGAAATAAGACATGGGAGAAGGTAGTGTTTGATTAGCTTGAACGTTTGTGAAAAAGAATTTTTACTCCCCTAAGGATTTAGGAAGTAGCCTACCCATAAGTATACAATCAAGGAGAGATTTGCATACCTGAGAAACAGCAGTTCAAGCAGGAGAATGTGAGGTCAATCAGGAGTAACTAGTTAAGAAATTCAATTGGTGGCTATTTTCCCCATGCTTTTTTATACTTGTGATTTAATACCAGTTGATCTGAACTGCCATTAGTAGCTGCTGAGAGAATCAAAAGCTTAGGTCAAATTCACATATTAGACTGTAAAGCACAGTTATACTCCTGTAAGGTAAGTATTCCAGATTTCTTTAAAAGGGACAGAGGTCCTTTTTCCCATTTAGAATGTCAGTCCCATAATAATTGCTTATTATATCTATCAAAGTTCTAGTAACTCTTATAGCGTGTTTTTTAGCTATATTGCAAGTGCTTTAAAAGCTAATAAAGTTACAGCAAAGGTGTGAGGATTTTGAGTTGTAATGAATTCTTCTAAAATCATTTTAGGATTCTGTCCAGAGGAAGAGGCAGTGCAGAGAGGATATGGATCTCTGAAACTCTGCTCACTGATTCAGCAAGAACTCACTGGTTTGCAGAATCCAATTTTTCCATGGTTGCAGATTCTAGGTTGGACACAGAAAGCTTATTTACATGAAACTGCTCACTCCTTACTTTATGTGCACTGTCACCTCTGTCTCTCATCCCAGTTCAGCAAAGCCAATTTTACAAACATGCTCTGCCAATAATCATGCATATTCAGTTGTTACTGATTAATGCTAAACCCTGAAATATATTTTAAACCAGGTGGTATACACAATTTGTTCATGACTTTTCTAAGAATGAAAATTGTCCATGTGAAACAGTTCTTACTGTTTAGTAACTGACTTATATTTTAAATCCCATCATTCAGAAGAATAAAGTATAATAGTGTAGCAAACACCATTTAATAGTGACACGTTTCATTTGGACAGCCACTTAATTGAGATATCTTCCAAGGAAACTGTTTAGTCTACCAACTGTAAATGGCAATGACTACTGCTTAATCAGAAGCATTTTAGCATAAATTTCGCTTAATAGAGAAACATTTGCCTGGTGACAAATACTTAAATAGTGTTTAACCAAGTGTTAAATAGTTATAAAATTCTAGACTCTCCTTTTTAATTTTAATAGTTAAGTGCCCGATAAAGATTAGAGGGGAAAAAATACAAGATGAAATGTTGTAAATACCCTGGCTTTTTCTTTGGTTTTGTTTTTTGTTCTTATTGAGCACTGTAAAGCTTTTTTCAACTATTTTTAAGACTTCATCTCTTAACTGGGACAAATAATCAGGAAGACAGAATATCCACGTATAATCTAATCAACAGATTTCTGCTGTCGATCTAAATAATAATAACAATGTGACAACACATATGTGCCATGCCAAAAGGTGTCTTGAATCTCCACCACAATGCTCCCAGGAAACAAAGGCAGAATTCAGTCCTAATGCCAATAGCCAGAGATCACCTGCTCATCCCAGAAAGTGAACTGCACATATGAAAAGACCACCCAGAACAGCTTGTCTGAATATACACAATAAACTTACCTAAAATAGCTATGCCCGTACTCAAAAAAACATTGTTAAAAATGAAAACAACCATTTCAAGGTCCCATCAGAAAGACCCTACATATTTACTCAGGAAAATATAATGGGTAGAAGCGTTTCATACAAACATACCCTTAACAAAGAGACCTTACTCCTACCAGCCAGTCTGTCATCTCTTAGACAGTATGTAAAGATGGCAAGTGTCTTCTGCTATCATTTGCTGTTTCAGGAGATATGTCATCAGGCAGTCCCTCAGGAGTATTGCTGCTATTAATAATTATAGCTTAAGGATCCAATCCTATAAAGGACTAAGCACCTCAGTGAGAAGTCAAGAGGCACAAAGAACTATTGAAAGGCTGAGCATCGTCCTGGATCAGGCCCTTCAGTACTTGTAGCAAGCACTTGAATCACTCTCATGGTACAATGAGCAGTCAGTGCAATGCAGTAAATCATAGCACATGTAAAAGTTTTTCTAAAATAAACAGTTGCACTAATAATATCCCATTTAATTAGCCAAAAAAACCATTGAAACATGTCACAGAAAATGTGGCAGGGTAATCTCCACAATATACAGCAGCTGACGAGTTAACTGTGTATTATGAAGATGGGTGACTATAACCCAAATATAGAGGTATCCATTCCAATCGGCTGTATGACAAGTAGTCTATTGTTTCATTAATTTCTACTTTTAAAAGTTAATTTCTTCACTTTTTAGTATTAGTCATGTATTATGAGAATTATCATAAAGGTGATGATAATGCATGATCTTTATATGCCATCTTATTAAAATGAAGCTATTTTTAATACTTTTAAGAGGCCTATCAGAAAACACAATTTATATCCTCAAAGTATATTTTGTCAGTTTCAAGTATAATTTTTGCATTCATATTCTTTTATGAATTTTAATGGAGACACTTAAATTGTAATTATTCCTCTCAGCTCAAATGCAGGTAACAAATGGAATTCAATCAGTGTTTGCGCATAATGACCATCATTAAGAGAGAAATAATAATGACATTCTCTCTGCATTAAACTTGCAGACTCTTTACACAATGATCTGAATCCCATTATTGATCTCCATGGAGATATGCAATTGTCACCTATTCTGCATAATATCTGAATGTTAAATACATTTGTTTGGAACAAATATTTTAATGAATACAGTCAGTTCCACTTAATTAACTATCTGATAGCTGAATATTTTTGCTTAATAATTAAACATGGAACATCAAAATTGTCCTATTTTTTAATCAAATGCACTTGAGATTAGACACAGACATTCATTTAAATGTTTGTAAAATGTACATATAGTTTAAAATTCCCATTGGATTTCTTTAAAGATTACATATTAAGATACTGGCAAAGTGTTTAAAAATCACTTTTTTCCCCCCTCTTTTGTCTTAAATAAACCTTGTAAAATCTTCAAACTGAAAACTGTTTCCTTCTGAAACTAGCTTTTTCCTTTTATGGGAAGATGTCTCACAAATGGCTTTGCTACCAACACATTGCTCATGAGGGTCTGAATACTGGCACTGAGCTTCTCTGACGTCTTATGAGAAACAAGCATTGAATTATTTGTTTCAAGAACCAGATGGCTACAATTATCTGGATTTTGTATACATATGTAAGAAATGAAGAGCTAAGAAGGCTTTTTTACATCCTTCAGACCTACCAACATTAAAAAAGACGACGACAGCCATTTTTGCTTAGGTCAGCATTCTAAATAAAAAAAGAGAAAACACCTTTAAATGTAAAACAAAGAACTGAAGTTCTTGTACAACCATTATTTTATGTTGATAAAAATGTCTTACTGATTCTAAATCTAAAAGTTGTGGGTTTTAGCTGTAATAAAGATTGCTGAATCCAACCCTGTCAGAATAAATAAGGTACCTGGAAATAAAAAGAGTAATCCCAATTGGCATTCGGAGAACCTACCTCTGGAGGCAGCCATCTTGTTAAAAAGAGCACTTTTGGTGGCACTGGTGGTGGGAGAGGCTAGTAAAAGATGCCTTAGAGGAAAGTATGAGAAATCCCAGAGTGGATAATTAAAAAATAACTTGGCCATAGGGGAAATTTCTTCCCATTCTTAGTAGTTGGCTAATGCTGTGAAACATGAGGACCTGTATACTTTACTTAAAGAAACACCAAAGCTTTAGATTCTTTAATTATCCATGTAAACGTCTGTTTCTTTCTTAGGATCCTGGCCTTAGTGGTGTCTTATGGCAATGCATTTTGCCATATCTCTACATTTTGTAAAAATGGTCATTTCCTAGGAGAAAGGACAAAGAGATAGACTGTTTTACATCCTCTGTATCATTCATTATTTTATTTATCATAATCCTTTGTATGTGTCTCCTCTTCAAAGCTTAGTGTTTCAGAATCCTCAGTCTTTCCACATTTCTATTTCTGTTTTAAGGCCACTTAGAGGGATTTGAAAAACCTTCCTTTCAAATCCAAACCCCAAACTAAACTCCATGTGCATGATATTCCATGGACGAATGCAGAAAGCAGTTGCTATACCACAGCTTGGTTGATTAGATAAGTGGCCACTGTGTGCCTCATGCCTTGCTCAGCCCCAAACTTCACTATCAAAATGTCATAAATTTTTATTTTCCACTTACTAACCTAAATCAACTCACGCTGAAATAAACAGTACATTTTTCACTAATATCAGGCCAAGTGGAGCTGAACTAATACACGTGTTTTTAAAATACTCAGATGCATTGCATTCACTGGCCATGGCGCAAGACAGGGGCAACAAATAAGGGGGCTGGAAGAGCTTCATGAAAGCCTGTTTTCTAATGCAACAGGATTCCTGTTTAGTGAATAAGGACCTCTAGCAAGGGGTTTCCAGAAACCCCGACAGGTAAACTTTCTGCAAAACCAGTGTAAGTGCCTCCACATAGGTTAAACTGAGGAACAGGCTATCTTTTTATTTAAAGCTTAAATTGGATTCCTATCAAAATCAGTCAATATACTTCCACTGGTTTCATGAAGTTAGAATACATGCTAAAGCAATGATATTTCTAGTTCATGTTTGTCACCCACCCATCCACTCAGCACGTCTTTTAAAGACTAAATGGAATTTACCTATCAGTTTCTCTTCACATCTCCCACAAAGAAATAGTAGACATACAGCAAAATTAGCAGAGAGAAAGGCAAAACCTTTAAAATGAGACTATTTTTGGCTGGGAAAATACATTTTAAAAAACTAAAACAAGATTTAAAAGTAATGGGAGAACCAGGAGCAGTGTGCTTCTATGTTTTATACTTCCTCCTCCTTTCTTTTTCAAAATGAACAATCAATTAAAGTGAGAGAAATATTCTGGCAAGCACTGTATACAGGGTACTGGAAGATGAGACATGGAATAAAAGATTGTGAGACATTGGGAGAAGTACAGGGGAAAAACATTAAAGTAGGCAAAGTTAGAAAGATAATTTGAAAATTATCACCAGAAAAAAAAAGGCATTTAGCAGAACATTCTAGCTTAATCCTATGCAGATTAGTATTTGCTCTATGTTACTGAAAATATTTCTTGAGTAGCTGCAAAATATACCAATGTACTTGCTAAGGAATATTTAATCAGAATCCGTGTACACCTCCTCCAGCCTGGGTGGTACTGGCAATGTTTGTATATCTCTTTATTTGATCATTCCCTTTACATTATACAGAATGCATGACATCCCATGGATGGATGCAGAATGTGTTTACTATACCACAACTCGATCATTATCTTGGGTGAATGGCCAGAGTGTGTCCCAGTACTTGCTCATTATTATGAGGGCTGCATACCAGTAATTGATCACTCTTCCAATACTGTACAAGAGCTCTTAGGGTGTGTGGAGGGGAAATACATTCTGTATGTAGATTCTACATTTATTTTGTTTTGGACAGTGAAGTATACAGAGAGTGAATTATAAAATGCTTGTGTCCTCGCTATTGTTTGTCAGGGGACGAAACTGTTGTTTTGAGAGACGAAAATAAAACAAAGCATCCCAGAAGACTGAGCTATGACATGGAAAAAGAGCAAATGCTTGGGAGAAAGAATAATAATGTTGCTCAAGGAACACCAGTAATGTAGAAAGAGGTAAAACATATCAATACACAACTTTTAAAAAAAATGCATGAATAGAAAGGAAAAGAGTGTTCCTGTTATGGCTAGAAGCATTCAGACAAAATGCATAGAACAAAATAAAATTATTAGGGTGGATGCCAAGGTGGTTGGGTAGTAACTTCTTACACCAGAGACAAAAAACAAGTCTATTGGATATGCCACTTAAACAGCACATTCCAATTCCTGAGCTCTGCTCAGCATCTCTGATCTTCTCTAGGTAAGCCATGGGGTGAATAGTAGTGCCACTGTTGATGACAGTGTTCCAAACAAAAACATTTTACTAAAATGAATTTTGAACGGAATGAGAAAAAGAGATTGCCATAGGCAATAAGAAGGATGAGTGTAATCCTAGCAGTTTAGCTCATGTTGTTATACACAAGAGGTAAACTGCAGGATTTTCAATTGACATAATTAAAAATACAGAGAGAAACAGAGTACAAGAATTATTATTAGTCAAAGACAATGCTATTGTGTCTTGCTACTCATTTGCACTAGATCAAGTCCTACCATTTATATAGAAAGGGAAAGAAACAAGCCAAGAAACTTTATTTACTTTACTTGTTCAATATGTTGTTCTATAGGTGATTTATCCCCATTACTGACTTGGATATTTTTCAGTCTGTGCATTTATTTGTTTTCAATGTGCAGTGCCAAGATTGGCTGGGATGCCATCTTTACAGCATTATTTTTTAATGGGTAACAATCCCAGTATCAGTAATATTGCAATATATTTACAGACAGAGCAATACAAGAAGCTAAAGTGTAGGGTGACATTCTGCTTGCACTATTACACCAAATCAAGGCAGCAAGCAATGACTAAGAACTTGTCAACACTTCACTGGCTCTTCATTTGTCATGGCTACTATAACAGAACATAACAAACAAGGCACTTCTTGCCAGGTTAATTTTTTTCCAAGGACAGAACTCCTTCATTAGACCTGTAAATATATTGGCCCGAGAAAAGGCCTCACAATAGCACCATATTGTATTGCCTAGGGGAAGTATTGCTGAAAACAGCTAAATAGTGAAGTCATTCCACAGTCATCACTTTTCAAGGCCACATGTTTGTACAGCTGAAATACAGCTCAGGAGGAGATTCCCTTTCGGACTAACCAAAAGGCTTACAGAAAACACAACTAGACAGGTTTTTTAAAAAAAGAGAAGCATGTCTAGCTTCTGTACTCAAGCTTGAAAACAGAGACAACCAGTATTTTTTATGAAGGTGGAAAGAACCTAAAAACTATGGCCATGGTTAAATGATGCACTAAAGCTGGTATTACACATCCCACATATGGATTGTAAACACACTGTCAACACACTGTAAACACAGGACTAGAAAGTGCAGCTGTGTTTTAGCCAGAAGAAAAGCTTAAAAAAGGTGTGAATTTTGTACCATGTTCTAAGCAATTAGCAGAAAGAAACCTGAATCAAATTTGTATTGCTGGGCACTGAATCAGGACATAGATTGTGGAACCACAGCCATAAAAGAAATGCCATATATAAGAAGAGAGCTTGGAAAAGGCAACGCAGAAAGCTTTCACGCAAACAAATGCTCAAAATCGGCAATGTACCATTCCAGAGTCAACGGTGTTTGCCTGCTGCTCTTCTTCAAGTGATTGACATGTCAATGACTGAACTCAAATGCTTGTGACTATGTGGCCAGCAATCTGTGAGAGCATCTAGAGGAAGCGGATAGGCATAGAGGGCATTGTTAGTTTTCTTAGCAATCAGTAAACATATGTTTACATTGTCTTTTGCATAGCTACAAGTAGAATTGTTACAGCTAATTTTCACCACCTTTCTAATACTTAATTCAAAATTTCACCAAGGACTTCAGCTGTTTATTGCTTTTGATAGCTTTTGTAGTGACAGCATAGTATTGGTGAGGCTGAAAACTAAGTGTTGAAGGAAAAGTGAAATATTATTTATAAATTGGAAGATGAAAAAATCCAGAACAAAAGCATCCTGTAACTTTCAACTTGCTTATTCATCTTATAGAAACGTAACCTATAGAAAGTAACTGGCCCCTGTGCTGAAGTAAGGCTGAGTCAAAGGTTGGAAGAACTAGACTTGGGCCAAGGTTTAGACACTTATGACTTCAAATGCAAGGCAAGAGCTTAAAACTCTGTTCTGATCCATACCTAGCCTACAGTGTTGCACATGAAAGAAAGCTCAAGGTGAAAACGGTTACCCCACAGTTTGTATGAGAAAGGCCCTGTCATGGTAGAGGTGTTTAAAAAAAAGAGAAGAAGAAAATGAAGGAGGAGTACCTAAAAGGAAGAGAAATGTAGAATGGCAAATTATCTTTCCTGAAACCAAAAGTTAAATAAAAATAATGACTCATGTGCTTCTTTTCACGCCCCCTACAGAACATTCATCCCCTCTTGTGAAGGATAAACAGCTGTTGAATCCCTTTCTCTGCGAGAACTGGCAATGTTTTTTCTTTAGTTGCCAAACCCCCATGAGATAAAATTGCAGAAATACTTTAGTTTTAGTGAGGAGTGCATTTTTGACGCACATCAGTTGATCATCCTCACTGACCAGATTTTGCATTTCAAAGTGCACTAACCAAATTTTGTTTGATTTACACCAAACTTAAACATGCCCTACAGGTCCTCAGGCATTGGGCTCCACCTACTAATGAGTGTTCAGCCTTTGTGAGCAGACCAGGGCAAGTGCAAAGCAAACACCCTGAAATGGGTAAGGTGGACACTGAGTCCCCAGTCCCAGATGTTTTGCCTTCTAAGCCCATCCCTATTGCACTGCTTTACTTGCTTACATAGACATAGACGAAGTCTTTGCTGTACTACCCTTGCCAGAATCCCTTGGATTAACTGTGTTATGTATTACTTTATTGTAACTCTTTACTGTATAGAAATTAAAAATGGATGTCTCTTACACGTTACTTCCTTATTTGTGGTACAGTAATTATTCAGGTTTTGTAGCAACATCCACTCTGTTTCTTCCAATTTCATTCCAAATGCTGAATGCGTTACAGACTCCCAGAGCTGCCACAGAGAGGAAAAATAAACCCAAACTTCTGTGGCTTCTCCATTCATCCATTAAACCAGCAAAAATCAGTGAATTTCCTCCATTGTTCATTGACATTTCCTGTGAGGTTTTACTTTGAAAATATATTCGCTCTTTCTACTGCATGTTCACTTAGCCCATTCACTTTAGTGCACAGTATTTGCGTTATGCAGCAACAAAATTAACACTAACCTTTAGAGGGAGCTATACATAATGTCTATGTATAACAAAGACAAATTATTCCAAATGAAGGAATGAAGTATTTAAGAATTACAAAGAATAATAATAATTATTATTATTATTACAAATAATAGTATTCAAACTTTCAGAAACAGTTGGAATTTTTATTTTATCAAACATACTGAAAAAAAGAATTGCAAAACTTTTAAAGGCTGCTTACATTTTGACATAAGCAATTGTCTTTCTTCACTATGATTTAAGCTGTTTATCAACAATGTGAGTTGATAAACTAAGTTAGGACTAGTAAGTTTAAGTAAACTAGTTAAAGTAGGAAGTTTTAACCTTGGAAAGCATGACAGTAACTGGAAGCCCATTCTAATAGTTTAAAGGACAGATGAACTCTCTCCTGCTCCATACTTCTGTCCCATAGAAGTCCCTGACACACAATTTTCTGGTCAGGTTTCTTCATGTGGGTGTAGAGGAAGTGGCAAAAGACAGAGAACCACCAACACTCAACTAACCACATGAAAATCCAAAAGGAGATAGTATTGAAAGACAGCATCGAGTTATACAACTTTCCATTTGTACTTTTAATGCCCCAGGGGCAGTACTTCCTTTGCAGTTGCTTTTCCACACCTTCACTCTCACAATAGTTATATTGAGGGATAAACTAAATCACTTTATCTGCCACTTAGCTTTGGCTACGTTATAGATACATACATTCATCTCAGAAATGGTGCAATGCAAAAGTTCATACCCTAGTTTACCTTGCGATTTCTCTATGTATCTAAGTGTAGATATACTGAAAATAAGACTTAGACATTTATTCTATTTGTCTAGTGTCTCCAGACCTGAACAAAGACAATTCTGGATAAGGAAGAGCTGCTGAGGTCAACAGGTCCTGCATTAGCCAGTCCATAGCCTGAAAAATGTAAGTTACAAATCTGATGATAAAGGCTATCTCACAAGTTAATTTTTCTGAATAAATCAAATAATCAAGTTCCCCAAAGACATCACAAACCCGCAGTTCAAACCAATCCAGAAGTGAGTTTTCAAAGTATTCATGGGTGACTACAAGCTCTCACAGCATTTTTCTGGCCTAGATGTATCTAACATTTGGTGATCACCATGTTAAGCTATCATGTCCAGCTACTGTATTCTTGTATTCATTCCAGAAAATTACATTGAACACCTGCTATAATAGGTTTTTACAAGCACAATTCAACAGGTGAACCTGTTTATATTTCAGGAGTTTTGTAAATACTGGCATTCTTCTTCGAATCTAAGTTCCAGTGCTGATAAATTTTATCTCGATTCATCTAGTATTTTAATCGACAAGGCACTGGAACGTGTTTATGACTCTCAAACATGAATAAATAAAAGCTCAGTTGACCATTTATGCATCCAAAAGAGAAGCAGATAATGTTTTTCATGGGAATGTACAGAAGAGACAACCGCAAGAAGAGATAGTTTGCTATAGCTGTGATCTTTGGACAAAAGAGGCTCAGATTTTGAACTAAAGGTAGCAACCTTCATTAGAGCAGCTGTCCCAGCTTGAAGAAAGCCCTTTACCTATGCTGAGAGGAAACAGTACATTTAAAGTAGGATTCAACCCCCATCTTCATGACAGACAGATTTACATGGAATCTAGTGAGAGCTCTGCTGGAGTAAAGGTCTGAAGGACCTCTGTGGTCTCAAGAACAGGGAAACTGATCTGCACTAAGTCTTACATAGAGTTTAAGCAGGATGCCTTTGAAGGGCATTTGAAGATTTAAATTTTGCCAGCTACACTGGTCATTGCTCATAAATCTGTGATACATATTTTTGGCACAAACATACAGCTTGTAAAATAATTTCAAAGATGACTCTTTTAATGCAAGATAGATACGTGTGAGCCAGTGTTAATTATCTATGTCAGTTATATTTTTGGTTCACAATGGGAAGCATGTCATTGACATCATAACAGGAGACAGCCAACAATTCTTTGATTCCAGTTATTTATTTATTTAAGATGGTTTGCATCTAGATCCCACTAGCAGTAGAGAAATGACCCACTATCCCCCCGTTCATGAATCCATGAATCACGTAAAGTTGCAGAAAAAACAGAGATACATAGTCCTATTTGTAAAACTATTTCATTCATGGTTAGTATCGGTCACATGTGTAAACGGTCACATCAAGGTGACCATTCCTTTACCCTGGCAGAGCACATAAAGGCTGTGCAGCAGATATGATAATGGATCACAGAAGATGGTGGACGTTCGCAGGTTGGCATATTTTAATTGACATTTAGGCAACAGTTTAAAATCCCTTCTGTGGCATGACCTCGCTGTGGACTAAATGGGTTCTTGGCATAGTTTAGACTTGTTTATGGTCTACCTAATTCATTATAGCTTCCTTCAAGCTGTATAAACATATAGCTCAAACCATGTAACTGGAGTTTTCCCCTAACACGTTCCTTCTTCAGCATGTTCCCTGCCACTGATGTTTAAGACTATTTCACAGTTGTCTGTTATAAAGTAGCAGATTCAATGCTCAGGGAATTTTAGGGACTTAGCTCTCTATCTCTCAGGGAGGAGCAGAAGCAAACGTCAGTATGGAGGTGCTATAAGAATTCAGGATATTTCAGAAAATTAAATTATAGAAGTACTCTAATGAATTAACTTCTAATATGCAGCCTTGATTTCCTCTTTCTGTGCTCAGAACATGGCTACTTGTGCTTCAGAGAAGAGAAGTAGCTCTGTAGCTACTGAAAAAATGTGAAATTACAAGATCAGAAGAATAAGCAATTACTTTTTTGGTGTATGAGTAGTCAGTTTTTACATGAACCATTTAAACCAATCCCTTTCGCTGTTCACAGGGCTCTAAAAAAAGCTACATACATTTTAATATATAAATAACCTGTTCAGATTATCAAACCCCAAATTGAAAGGTTTTATCATTTTCTATTTAGGTATACCATGGAGGCTTACTAAACCCGCTTCGAAATGCATTTCTGTTTGAAACAAGAAAGTTTTCTTATCCTGCTGGTTGAAAAACAGAGGACCAAACAAACCCAAGGGTCCAAAATCACAGAATCTGATAATAAAATTTTAATCTATTGCACCTAAGTAATATTTAGAGACAGATCTTCAAATGACACACATATTTTTACTCCAAGATAAGCCAAAAAGAAATCTGATTTTGGTAGTTCTATGTTAAAAAAAAACTACAATACTCCAGCTATGAGAAAATTAAAAACACAAACAGCTTTACTAAGACAACATTGCAGCCTTGTAAACCTACTGTGACATCAATATTTTCAAGCGGGGACAAAGTGAATCCATTAGATGAAATACTGCCGTCATTACCTATTTTTAGCAGTAATAATAAATACAGTCATTATGATGATGAATAACTAATGAAATGGCAAGCCCAGGAAACAGCATTGCAAAGCTTTCAAGAAATTAGAGTCAGATCCTGGAACTGTAGTTATTACAAGTCCATGTCTTGTTTATCTACTGACTTCAGTTGGACTTTTCAGACACTGCATATACTAAAGCTCAATATAAAAAAGGCAACAAGATAGAAATAAAAAAACACATTACAGTATACATCACACCCGGTTACAATCCAGCACTTAAAACAATTTGTGCTGGGAAGAATTGCCACAGACCCTACTGTTTTACTATTTCACAGAACTAAAATATGTTCTATAATTAAAAACACTTCAAATAACGCTTTAGTAGAGGGGAGCCTTGCACCATCCACTCTCCCCAGGATTTGCTAAATTCTATTTATATGTCTAACCAGGCATTAGGTAGATATAATAAAATATGATAAATAGGACATATTTTGTGCTGATTAAATGATCAACAAAATGGCATTACTACACTTTCATTTACTATGTCAGCATAGTGACTAAAAGCATTTAAAGTATTATAGTGACCTCAAAAAATATTTTAGCCATTTTGAGGAATTTTTCAAAAGTCACTATCCAGAAATGGACTGCTCTGGAGACACAGTGCAAATCTGGGAACTTTTTGAGATACAACCCTCTACTTGTTTTGTGGTTTTTAGCTTTCTATTTTTCTTCAGATAGCAAACATGCCTAAATATCTGAAAGGTACCAGAATATTAACTTCAAAAAGAGATACCTGATTTTTAAGAATAGATGAAGAACAATATAAAGAAAAATCATATAAATTATCAAAGCCTTAGCCACATGTTAATCTTTAACCTAGGATTTTATAAATTACCTATTTTCTATAGAACTGCTTCCAAATATTTTTTCAACAGGATGTATTTTATTCTCTAATCAGGTTTAAAGTTAATTCCCAGTTCTAGCACCATTCAGTTTCTTCTGACTTTGTTTAAACAGCAAGCTTTAACTATATTTAGCAGTGGTCTCACCACTTAACGTTGGATTGGATAATGAAATGCTAAAGATGGTCTGATTATTCTACTTAACATATAAGGAGGTTGTTTTAATTTGAATATTGCTGAAAAATATGTATTTTTTAAGTTGAATAATACTACATGAATGTAATTTTCTGTCTATATTTCAGGTGAATAACATTAATTTTGAGACACAAATCAACATAATATTTATAATTTTTAAAGGTACCAATTTTTTTATTTACTTATTTATGGGTTAATATATAATGGTTCTATTAATTTTTTGTTTACAGCAGCTATCTATCCCTTAAATAAAAATGCTTTGTGTAGCATGTATTTCAATATCTTAACATGAAGTATGAATGAATGTTGTCTTGGAGCTAATACCATTATCTAATATACTGTATACATTTAGAAAGTTTCAATGATGTCACCGCCTTTTTCCAAACATTAATATTAATGTTAACCTGAATGGCATCTCTCCAAACTTAATTTACTTTTAAACAATCCTATAGCATATGTACCTTCAAGACTGAATCATGTAAACATTAATATCTCAACTTTATTTGCCTTTTTCACCTAGGCAGTGCTCAGATAGGTGGGAAGGTGGGTAAATCTGGCTATCTCCCAAGACATGACATTTTCTTTAGTCAGTTAAATGGAATACAGATGCCTTCATCTCACTCTAAAATCAAGGTCAAGCAGATTAACAGAGTAATATGATACTCTTTTGCTAGAAAGGTCTGTATTTTCTGGCCCAGACAGAATGTTAAAGACATTTTGTGCTATGCAGCTAGTAGAAAAGCACTCAGAAAATTGTTATAGTCAATGGTGGGAAGATCCCCTGACTATGGAAGACCTTGTAATGATGGGTGGACTCTCCATAGGATTTCAAGGAGAAAAATCACACCATTAAGGCTGTCCTGATTTCAACAAGACAGTTTTTTAACTTATTGGACCTTCTTGGGCCTCTGAAGAGCTTTAAATGGAGACTTGGGAACATCCAGCCTCAGAATAAAGCAGTTTACTAGCCTCCTCGCCCTGTGCTGCATTACACACTCCACACATCTAGCACAGGATCTAGTTCCACATATTGGAAAATTATATAGAACGAGATGGTATGTGTGTTCCACTAGCAATAAAATTTTAATAGGGCACTCATAGAAAAATAGATGTGTTTTAGCATATTTTGCTTTTAATATCTTTATAACTATGAAAACATAGCCCAGGAATTTATACCAGAATAGCAGCAAAATAATAATGCATTTTTCTCAACATGTAGTTAGATAAGACAAATATATCTAGACATTGCATTCACTCTTGTCTGTGCATAAGGGAAGCATTATGTATTCTGAGGGGACACTGAATGAAGCAATCCCAAATTGCTAAATAACTTCAAAAGAAATAGTTGTTCTGTTCCATCAAAGTGTGAATGGAGATAGCTTGAAGAATGTCACAAAGACAGAAACAAGGGCTAATATAAATCACAATGAAAATGGACTGAGAGAGAAAATATTTAAAAGGACAGAATGGAGGGTTCCTGTTTGAGTGATTAGTCAGGATTTGTAATCTTTTTCATTATTTCTGTAATAGTTTTCTTAGTCTGGAATGATAACTATCTGGGACTGTTTGAGATTATTATTCCCTTTTTTACTTGCTACTTCATCTACACTGAATGTAAATCTTGAGGCAAAAGTGCCACAGTATCCACAGGGTTAAAATAAATGATTTTTATTCCCCTTTTCTCTTCCCATGGATTATGTCTTCCCCGAGGTGAAGTTTCTCAGAAAGATTCTAATTTGGGGCTACAGAAGCTTTGTCCCAAGCATGCACAATCTTTTATATCCTAAACTCATATTGTATCAGGTAGAATTAAATCAATGGAATGTGTAAATTCCTTAAATAATAGCAAATAGAGCAAATTGAATTTCAAAGGGAAAGAAACGGTGAACCTGAAAAGCAGTGGTACGAAGGTCATCAGCAGAATTAACAAAAAAGTCTGGCAAAGTTACAGTTAGGCAGTCAGTAATACTCTATTGATCAGACTTTCTCAATCAATGATGCTGTGCCTAGATTATTGATGCAAAGGTATTAAGCAAAATTTTATTTCAGCTAACTTGTTGGCTCAGATGTCAACTGAAAGTCATTTCCCCAGTCAATCAAAGGTATGATAAATCTGAGCAGAGCTAGTTCTTCAACACCTTTGTATATATCCTACTTTCCAATATATAATGAGCTTTGAAACAGCAACATTTAAAAGAGTATCTTAACTAGGAAGAACAAAGATACTTCATTTCCATAAAAACACAGAGAACCAAAGAGCAGACTAGGTAGGGAATAGGAAGAAAGAGATACTTCATATGACAAGGGAAACTGGCAGGTTACATCAGAAAATATGAAAATTTAAATCTGAATCTACAGCTGGCTTACAAAAAAACTAACTTGTTTCCTCTTAATCTTGACTTGTTCATGTCAGAAAGGCTTCCACTCACACAATAGTCTCTGCTAAAGGGAGACCAAGACCAAAGCAGGTGGTTGCTGCAGAATAAAGGAAAGCCCTTGAGAGGCACTGGCAGTCTAGACAGCGCCCATCCATCCTATGGTTGGTTTTGTTGTTGCTGGTGTGCTGTTAGTCTTCCCAAAAGCTTGCATTAGGTTTACTGAACCCTGGTCTACAGTCTGGAAAGGGAAGGAATATATAGTCTAGAAGAATGCATGCATGAATTCATGTAAATGCACACATTCGCCGTTAAAAAGTGTTCTTACAAGGTATGTTCATCACACTGGTGCCGAAATTCAGTGACAATACGCGTGAGATTTGGGTTTCACTGAAGCTTCTTATTTTATGATGATGTGCTCAGCATTATTCTAAAAATGAGACATTCACACAAAAAATAACAAATATATATCACTGGGAGATCTGGGAAGAGAGAGTGGTGCACTTGAAACAGTAGTTGCGTTATTTGGCTTATCTATCAGTCACAATCTACAAAACCATTAGCTATTTTAAACTAAAAAGAGTACTAAGAAAGTGTGTGTGATTTTGCAGGGTTTATTAGCTTATGAAACATGTAATTGACTTCAGTGACCTGAAACCAAATTCAATGTAATATAAGGATCAAAAGAAACCTTTTATCAAAGAAAATACAACAAAGTTTTATTTTATACTCCTTTTTCTTTCATTATCAAAGTGAACAGACTTACAATATAAAAATGACATTGGACAGAATTCAGAAATCTTGAATTCCAAAGAAAAATTTACATCTTAAAAAATTAAATTTGCTTATGAAGGAAAAAAGATTAAAAGCTTTAAGAAATTTTTTAAAAAGAAAAATGAAAAAATATAAGAAAAAGACACTTGACAAACCATTTTATAATATTTTGTCAGCTGAAGTATGCTCTATTTCTGTGAGTACTGTAAGAACTCTATCTTGCATGGTGAATTCCTAAAGAGCTTTTTAGAAGGAAAGTATATTTGCATACATTGAAACCAATTCATGAGAACCTACTTTGATCCTGCTTTATTTGCAATGCTATTCTTCCCTTCTCTCCCGTAAACATGCATAGAACTAGAATCTGGGAGCAAAAATATAGGTACAACAAAAAATTACATCAACAATCAAAAATGTGTCATAAATTCATTTAAACTTAATTCTTTAGGGGCGAAATCCTCCCCTTTTTTCTTTTTTTTTTAATTGCTTCTGTGTTGTCAAGTTGTTTTAAATTAAAAGTAAACAAAAAGAAAGACTGAAAACTCTTCAGGTTTCAGGACTACTGTGTCAAGAAACAATCAAAACCATGTCAGTGTCAAGTCTGTAGTCATAACTTGAGCACAGTCTTAAGATAGAATATTCATAAAGATATCTACATAGGTCATATCTGATTCAGATGGTTCCTATCTAGGTGTTTGATCACATTAATCTCCTCTATGAATCCATCCACCAACTCTTACTTCATTACATTCAGTTGTCAATCTTAAGTACCTTGTCTTCAATTCCAAGAGCTTCTGTGATCCAGCCACATTACTCCATCTTTTTTTTCTGTAGAAATACAGGATTTCTCTGATCAGCCCATGATATAAATCTACATTTCTCAGAGCTTCCTCTTGAGCTCCATCTCAGGTCTTCCTTTTGGAGCTTTCACCAGTAAGGATTCCTAGAAACACCTCCAACTAGTTCAGCAGCTGGGGTGCAGTGATCATAACACCACTACCGGTTTAACCATTTTACCTCAATGACTTTGTTTTGACTTGAAGTACACATACATGAGCAATCTTTTGATAATTTTTTTGCACCTTTAAGTCTTGTTTGTACAATAGCTGCCATAATGAATAATTGGCTTGTGATCAATCTGTCAGGGATAACGACAATACGAATAATAACAACAGCATATACAGACTGTTTCTGCATAGACCTGCCTTTTGTTTGGCCTTCATGTGTGGTTAGCCAAGCAGATTCAGTGTTAATAAGTTGATTCCACTTTTGATGATACCTGAGCAGTTACTATTTCCTAACTTTGTCTCCAGAGAAAACCCAACTGCATAGTCAGAAGCAGTAAAATATCCAGTAAAGACCTCATCAAGATTGTAAATTACAATCCTAAAGGCCCAATTATTACTTTTATAATTTCAGATTGCCTCACAGACAGTATGACCACTACTACTTCTATTTTTCAAAACTAAATACAGTTCTAATCCTCTATGGTTCTCATCCTCTACCCTCTTCTGTGCTCCTACTGCTACTGGAACAAAATTTTGGGAATCATCATGGAGATTGGATATTCAAACTTTTTTTCTCATTTCTTAAAATTATGGTTTAAAGTCTGTTCCTGCTGTCTGCCTGTTTTCATCTTCCTCAACTGTGACAAATGTTTACTTATTTACTATATACCCTGCTTCAGTCTCTCTCCTTTGAATTACCGCTGTTTTTCCTCATACCCACCCTTAGGTTTTCAGTAAATGTTCCCCCTCCACTATTTTGTTGGGTCACTGAATGTTGCATTGTCTAGACATGAAGAATCAAAAAACCCTTCCCCAAATATTTTTTTCATGTTTTGCGTCTTGGCCTTCATGATTCTGACAAATGTCTCACAGGAGAAAAGAGGCCTTGTTTTCTTTTTCTGCTGTTGTGGGTTTTTTTTTCCTTAAATAAGAGTTAGAAAACTGATCCTGTACTGATCAAAACATGTGCAAGTACTTTTTTGTATGCTTAAATAGTATTTAAGCAGTGACAGCTCCTCTGCCACTGCTACTAGCAGCCATTTTCCAGTGGTAATTACATTGTTGCTATGTTTTTTCACCTTTACACGGTTGTAAATTTGACGTAACTTCAGTGAAGCATAGAATGAGAACTGGGGGAAAAAAAAAAATCTGTGTAGTGTATCTGTTTGCGATTAACCATCATGTTTCCACATGTTGTACTCCTGCTTGAATTCAAGCAGTCTATGGAAACCCGATCAGCACTGTAATTATGGCCCACTTGAATCAAGTCAGTCAAATAATGTCAAAAACAATTATTTTCATTTCCAAAGGGCACAACAAGTTTGGGAATACACGAGAGAAAATGCGGATCTCAGCATGTTAACAGTTTATGAACCGATCTCAGGGTATTCATTCCTTGATCCTTGTTGAATTGGCAATGGTGGAACTCGGAAATGTGTTGATGTATTTTCATCAGAGTCATTGTTAGCCTTTTTTTAATACAGAAACTACACTTTTATGATATGATGCTTTGCTATATATCACCTTTCTACTTTCGTCCACTAGCTTGAAGAAAAGTTAAGAATAAGGAGAAACAGGTTGTATTACTAAAATACTTGAAAAACAAACACAATAAAAATAAGAATATGAGCAAATGCAGCTGATTTTCAGAGGCTCTGAGTTTGATGGGATTTTAAAGTGTTCGGTATTTAAAAAAACCCAGAATAACCATGGAGTTTGAGCTAAAGGTTACTGTCCAGGAAATGAAACCAATTTCCATGTTCCTGGGATCAGGCCGGTCACTCGGGTGCCAGACGTCAGGCAACTACGTTCAGGTATTTTGTGCCAAGTGAATTTTATTTCCTTGCCAATCTAGAGAAAGATTTTCTGCAAAAGTTAATCGTTTTTAACAGGAGCAAGACTTGTAGAATTGAACCCAGAATCATAGAATCCTAGAATGGTTTGGGTTGGAAGGGACCTTAAAGATCGTCTAATTCCAACCTTCCCTGCCATGGGCAGGGACAACTTCCATTAGACCAGGTTGCTCAAAGCCCCATCCAAACTGGCCTTGAACATTTCCAGGAATGGGGCATCCACAATTTCTCTGGACAACCTATGCCAGTGCCTCACCACCCTCATAGTAAAGAATTTCTTCCTTATATCTAATCTAAATTTACCTTCTTTCAGTTTAAAGCCCTTACCCCTTGTCCTATCACTACACACCCTTGTAAAAAGTCCCTCTCCAGCTTTATTGTCGGCCCACTTTGGGTACTGGCTGACTGCAATAAGGTCTCCCTGGAGCCTTCCCTTCTCCAGGCTGAACAACCCCAATTCTCTCAGCCCGTCCTCACTGCAGAGGTGCTCCATCCCTCTGATCATTTTTGTGGCCTCCTCTGGACGCTCTCCAACAGGCCCATGTCTTTCCTGTGCTGAGGGCTCCAGAGCTGGGCACAGTACTCCAGGTGGGGTCTCACCAGAATGGAGTAGAGGGGCAGAATCACCTCCCTTGACCTGCTGGTCACACTTCTTTTCATGCAGCCCAGGATACGGTTGGCCTTCTGGGCCGCAAGTGCACATTGTTGAGTTATGTTGAGCTTCTCATCAACCAACACCTGCAAGTCCTTCTCCTCAGGCCTGCCCTCAATCCGTTCTCTGTCCAGCCTGTATTTGTGCTTCGGATTGCCCAACCCATGTGCAGGACCTTGCACTTGGCTTTGTTGAACTTTGTGAGGGTCACACAGGCCTACCACTCAAGCCTGTCAAGGTCCCTCTGGATGGCATCCCTTCCCTCCAGCATGCTGACCGCACCGCACAGCTTGGTGTTGTCATCAAACCTGCTTAGGATGCACTCAATCCCATTGTCCATGTTGCTGACAAAGATGTTATACAGCGCTGGTCCCAATACCAACCCCCAAGATATGCCACTCGTCACTGTTATCCTCTTGGACACTGAGCCGTCGACCACAACTCTTCGAGTGTGACCACCCAGCCAATTCTGTACCCACTGAGTGGCCCATCCGTCAAATCCTTGTCAGGCATGGTTTGCCCTTAGTGAAGCCATGTTGGCTGTCACCAATCACCGCTTTATTTTCCATGTGCCTTAGCATAGTTTCCAGGAGGATCTGCTCCATGATCTTGCCAAGCACAGAGGTGAGACTGACTGGCCTGTAGTTTCCTGGGTTGTCTTTTTTTCCCCTTTTAAAAACGGGGGTTATGTTTCCCCTTTTGCAGTGAGTGGGAATTTCACCAGATGGCCACAACTTCTCAAATATGATGGGTAGTAGCTTAGCAACTTCATCTGCCAGTACCCTCAGGACCTGCAGATGCACCTCATCAGGTCTCGCGGACTTGTACACTTTCAGGTTCCTTAGATGGTCCCAAACCTGATCTTCTCCAACAGTGGGCAGTTCTTCATTCTCAAAGTTGCTGCCTTTGCCTTCTGTGACTTGGGCCATATGGCTTGAGTACTTGCTGGTGAAGAATCAGTCAGGGTGCAAAATATTGATTTAACAAATATGGCATAGTTCTATAAAAGTCTCCAGAGATTAAGTATTTCTTTATGTAGATCACAAAATTAAACACAGATAATTTGTTAATACAATATTTTCATTAAGTGCACACTCACATACTTTTCCTGTTGAAAGTTCATAGATATTCTGAAGAAAATTTTCATGACAACTTGTGTTTTTAAAATTGCTTTTTGGAAAATCATCAGCGGTCTTGATAAAGGTAATTAATGTGAAACTCCTGAATCTAGCATTCACCGCAGAAGCTTTCAGATAAAATAGAGCCAACAGAATACCGAGGGCATAGCTATACAGTGTGTTAATAATGAAAATGGCAGGATAAATCCCATTTTATGATTTCAAGTTTTTAATAAAATCTGTTACTTTTTATTAATTCAGACTATGATTTATCAAACTAATTGCCATAACAAATGCTATTGAGATCATGATTAACAAGAAGTAAAATCAAAACAGAAATTTCGGTTTGACATTTGATTCTTTTCATATATAATAAAGTCTATTGAGAAAAGGAGGGTACTGTTAAACATTGCCATATTTTTAAATATTTACAATAAGGGAGGGAAATCGTCTGCTGCTATTTGATTGCTTGAACTTCCACATTGAAGAGAAGGGGAAGAAATACCAATTTAGGTTAACAAAATAATGTTTCTTATTCTCACCTTTAAGGCCCATCATGGATCTACATGTTACCTCTGTTTTGTCTCTTGATATATCATCTTTGCCTTGCTATTTTAAGAATCACGCTGATCTTGTTTGCTTTTCCCCAAAAAGCAAACATCTCACTTAGGTGAAACACTTTAATGTAAAACCAACAAAAGTTTTGTATCTTGACATCACTCAAGAAATGGTATCTTAATGCTTCCTACAAGATGTTAGCTCATTAGGAGACAAGCTGAGAAGAATTAGATATAGTTCATTTTTAAAATTGAAAGCAAGATTATATAGCATGAGTGTGAATGTATATATTTATACACAGGGGAGAATGCAGCATATTTCAAAATGTGAATGTATGGATTTCACAGTGTAAGTTTTTGTATATATGTATAAATATATATATTAATATACACAGATGCATATTCAAGTGATTTTCTGTTATATTACACTACTGCCTTTAGAGATAGCTTGTCATCTTAGTCTGTAAACTCTTTGGAATAGAGAATATCTCCTTATATGCTTATGCATTTCTCTGAGCAATTAGACCATGACCCTTAACAGAGATCACTGAACATTACTACAATCACAAAAAGAAATCCTTTATGCATTTTTGCCTTAAATCACTCATCTGTTTCCAGGAATTTATATGTATCTATTAGTTCCATTCTACACATAGAATTAGATATAAATATTTTAAAAGTTTTATGTACCATACATTTGTACATACGATTCTACCACCACAGAAACATTTGCTGTCTCTGGTACCTCTACATACACACATGATACATGGGCATTATTGTACCTGTAAGGTCAGATATTCAGCCTTTCTGATGCAAAAACTGTTGCTTTTAGAGCCAACTGTACATTTGTTCACCTTGAAAAATTCAGCAAAAGGAAAAATTCATGTAAAAAATTTTGTGGATTCTGAAGACAAGAGTGAAAGATACTGTAGCATCATATGGCGACCATATGGATCTCATTAAAGCCATCCTCTGACAGACTTCTGCAATCATGCTCTACCCATTTAAACTTCTTTATGCAAGATAAATATCTTATTCCATTACAGAAGGTGCTGCTCTGAAAGTTTGGTGACAATAACATTGAAGACCAAGATAACATTATGTGGCACACTATGAGTGGAATGTAAATGGTAGGTAATAGAATCTATGGTTGATACTCGCTTAACTACCTAATTACTTGATTAACGTTTTGACATATTTCTTAGCCTATAACATTTGTAAAGAAATAGCTATGCATTTCTGATCCTGCAGAAACCTTATAGCAAAGTCACAGATAGAAGTATCTGTGGCTGTCTCTTAGCCTATATTCAGACTGCCGTTTCCTAAGGAGAAATTTAGGACAATTTCATTATTTCTTTTAAAGTTTAATTACTAATGATGAATGGTCCAAGTAATCACAACTGTTAACTGACAATGATGTATAACACTGTCATTTCAAAAAACTTTTGTATTATTGACCAGGAGATCACATCGATTCTTAAACATAAGGTCAGTTTATCTGCATCCTATGAAGCATTGCAAAATGTGATATAAACAATAAAAATTGCTTATGAACAACAACATAAAAAACATGAAAAGAAAATACTCTGCCCATTCATTTAAGAGTATATGCATAATTATAACCACTATGGATTGGCCACCTATAGGCCCAGACTAATTTTTCCTATTGTCACACTACCAAAGAAAATCTAGCCTTCTGGGAAAGACCTTTGAGAATGAGTATATTCTTTGGGTATGATTTTTCTTAAGAGTCATATAGTATCTCTGCTGCAAATTTTTACTGAGTTAATCTTAAGAGTCAATCAAGGAAAGAAGAATTTGCTCTAGGTCACTGATAAGCGGGCATATCTATCAACAAAAAAAATCTACTCAGAATTCATGCAAATAAAAGAAAGAAAAAAAGAAAGTAACATACTAAGAAAGAGCCTTCTGAAATGTGCAGTAAGATTCAGACAGTGCTTTAATTTTTGTTAGAAGCTTTATGGTTAGAGTGCACTCTAATATTAAAAATGCATAACAATAAAACATAAACTCATTTCCTTATTGCTGGCATTTATGCAAAACCACTTACAACCATTCAAAATACTAATATCCTTTCCTACCTAGCAATTAATGCTGCACTACGGATTCAGAACTCCATGCACTAGAAAACAACATTGCCACTGTGCTTAATTACACAACAAAGTTCTTGACTTTAAGTTGCAGAAATGAAAAGTCAGGGTTAGGTTTCACTGTAAAATCATGTCAAAATCCATAAACAATTTCAACTGTATGTACTGTGTACACTAGAGAGCAATTTGGAGAGCTAGAGACACGTTTCTTGAAATTATGTCACGCCAATTTTTAGTACTCATTTTTACTAAGTAGATTATTACTAGCAAAAATATTATGCATGTGTGTAAAAAAGGACACAATAAGCATGTGCTCTCAATTGTCTGCAAAGAGAAATATGCATATACTATTTTCATTTCCCTGTGTACTACTTTATTGACCTTTAGGCCTCAGTCCCTCATTTGACTTGCACAGAGATAGTTTCTTAGGAAGATCAGTGAACAATTATGCTGTCAAAGAATAAGCAAATAAATAGAGTAAGTGGCTTCCTATTTAAGCTTTTACACAAAATGGAATCCAAAATTAGTCTTGGCTTTATTACCAAGCATGCCCCAGAGAACAGTTATGTGTAGCGTACAGGCCCAGATTCCTCTGAGTTAAATTAAAATTTAACTGTATTTTTTTCCAGCAGCAACCCAAAACTTCAGTATCATAGTAAAGTAATGGAATTAAGACATCGTTTGTTATCTGGCAGAACACCAGGCTGTTAACTTTAAGTGTCACAGTTTTACTGATTGTTTTTTTGAGCAAATTTCAACTGTTTGAGTGCAGGTAAACTAGAGAAACCTTTGCCTTTATTTTAACAATGGTTTGAGTTGTGACTTGTAGCCAAATTCTGCTTCCAGATGCATGCACACAGATGCAACCAAAGTTGACTTGATTCAAGGGTGGAATTTGGACCATAATTGTTATGGCAGTTTTTCAAACACATTCTTTGCAGTTTCACAAGACCCAACCAATCCACTGGTTTAGTCATTCTACCTGACCTTCCTCTTTTCTTCTGTGTACTAAACTCCAGCCCATGATCTACAAGCTGTATCATGTTGTATCGCATTGGAAACTTTTTAATTGGCAAGTCTTCCACTTTATTCAAAGACAATTGAAAAATAAGGCTACTTTAAACCTGTGCACTTGCATTGTTTGAACCCCACGCTTTCTTAACTAAGGCATTTCAGCTGATTCAGTACCAACTAAAGAATGTAATTTGGACTCCACGGATAACAACGACTGATATCCACATGGAATACGACAAGAATAAGAGACCCCAACTCATTCTATCAACATGACAAACAAGCGGTTAAATCCAGTTTTCTTAAACAGTTTTGATTACTTTCTTTAGCATCTGATAGGAACAGTCACGTTGAAGAAATGCCATTTCTAATACAGGACTTTGAATTAACGTCTTTTAATATGTCTTGAGAAGATTAACAAGAAAAATTTCCAAGTTTTACTATCAGACTTCCCCCTCTTAAATTGTGATAAAAATCAGTCCAGCCATTGGAGGCTCAGTTGTCAGTTGTGACCCATCTCAACATGACCCTTTGGTTCTAAGAAATAATTTGGGAATGAGGGACTATATCCTGAAATAAAAGGTTTCTGACCTTGAAATCTACTTCTTAACTCAATGTGGCAGAAGTATATTTTGTTGATATACCTCACTGCTGCTTTTTTTTCAGTTCAAGAAAGTGGTTCAAAAAGATGCAAAATCCTAGATGCTGAATGCCTTTGGGTTGGTAATGTTGTACTGTATTTGCTCATGGATCAGTCAAATATTCATTTAATATTGACTTGGTAAACACAGTCAGAAGCTCAAGATCCAGCATAGAGCCTCTAGCCTGGAAGACTTTGTGCTTGTGCCCAGGCGTATATTTTGGTTTTAACTGTCCAGAAATATTTCCATTATGTTTGTTTTAATTTTGTATGGATTTTTGCATTATCTCACTGGTACGTACACGCTCTGCATTCAATGTTACAAAGCATTATTCTCACACACACTGTAGCATCTTATTCCTTAGGAAGAGCTATATCCACACTCATTTTCCAAAGGGATAGGCGGTGTACTTTCATTATTTTTATATTAGATGTGTCTATAATATCTATATTTCAGAAGGTATTTTTAAAAAATTACTCATCAAAAACTACTAGTCACATCATACAGTATAAAATTACTACTGATAGTAAATTACTATGACTATCGCTGTTTTTTTATTTACCGGCTCCTGAAGTAGCCACTGATTCCAGGACTGTCCATCCCTGCAGTGGTGCTACAGGTGCTTCAGCAGTGACCAAATGATTCTCATGTCTTTCTGTAAATAACCTTGCCTGCAGAGATCCTGGAATTACTGTTTGAAGACCCCAAAGCAAACAATTATTCTCAAGAGACAGTTCTGATATTGGGTATAATGTTTCAACAGAAACTCTGACAAATGGTTGATGTGAAATACAGCTCGTTTCGGGTGAGGAGGGGCGGGGGGAAGAAAGGCTTTTTCTCCTTGTCCATTTGCCATACTATAGAATTTAAAGTTAGAAATGGAGGATTCCAATTTTTTTTTTTTTGCTGCCTATTCTAGAAAAGAAATACATTGATGAAAACAACAATGACAATAATATTAAGAAAAATCTTATTGTAATATCTGCCACTAATAGCTTCCTGATGTGCTCTTCAGAGCACATGCATGCCTGAAAACGAGATTAGAACCGCAAAAGTTTTGTGGGGCCTGGGCATCTCAAAAGTCTCACCTGGAGAACTGCAAATTACCTAAAGCGTATTGGCCCCAAGCATGTACCTGAATTAATGCCAGATTTGATGCTTCAGACTTGCTACTTACATCTGCCTTTCCTCTGCTCCTGAGGAGCCTGTCTCAATGCAGGAAGGAGGAGGAACATAGGAGAAGTGCAAGTTTATCTGTGGTACTGTTACTACATTGAAAAAGTTCTGGTGGTGATCAAACTCTCTGAGAATTTGAAATTAAAGTCTCAAACTACTGATTACTAACCTCAGATCTACAACCTCTAGTTTTATTCTAAATATTTTATTTCTAAATAATTCTAAAAAAACCCCATTGATTTCTATAAATGGTAAAATAAAAAGTAACATAAATAACAAATTAAGTACACGTGAATGATCAGCAAGATAGCAAAAATATACCTAATAAAGAACTAGTACATCTAGTATCTGAGTGATGTAGATGCCCAGTCCCAGGCTAAATCATACTGAGGTCTACTTTGGGGAGAAAACAAAGTGAGAGTATAACACACATATATATGGAGAAAAACAAAAGAAAGGAAAGGTTACAAGGAAAAAAAAAATCCCGTTAGCATTAAGAAGCAGTTTAGGAAGGATATATGAAGACTAAGTGTTGATGTTTATTCTCATGCAATCAATAGCAGTAGCATCACAAGGAAATGGAAGCAGGATTGCGTATTCTATTCAGAACAAGAGAACACAGAGTACAGGACTGCAGAAAAACTGAATCTGCTTCACTAACTCAATAGGGGATTATTCAGCTTGCCAGGACAATATATTCCAAAGCAAACACGTGCGGCATTGAGATTAAAATGATACTTAATGTTTTATCCCATTGAAAATAAGAAACATTTGAGAACACTTGTGAAACATTTATTTCAATAATTTTCTCAAATAAATGTTGCATTAATTTTGTAGAAGGAGGTGTTGAATGTACAACTGGAAGAGCAATACATGACATGTCTATCACTTTTTAGAATACTATCTTTGGATAAGACAGGGCATTTCCAGCTTCCTAGAAGCTGACACAATCTGTGGCACATATGGGATAGAAGCCTACTATTAGAGATCTAAGAAAGAATTTTACTGTTCAAATTTTATATAACTTTTGCTCTCGCACCTGATTTAGTCTTGTCTAAAACAGTATTGAAAGTTTTTTCCTGTCTCTGTCATCTCACAGCTTCATGAATCGCTCCCTGCATAATTCTTGGTATTGCTGTGCTAGGAACTATTTCTCCATCACCTAAATTTGGAGCAGATATTTTATTGTTGCTCATTCTTTCTATAGCACCTTTCTTTGAAAGGAGACATAACAGGAGTGGGCTTGCAATTTGCTCACAGTTCCAAATAATCCTTTCACCATTTGTGGAAAAAAGTTATATGGGCAATGAAATTGGGATGCGCGTATCAGTCTGTTCTTCCAGCAAAATCCTTTCCCAGTATTTACTGAACAGAAGGCAATTTTCATACAGTATGAATGTAATGCCAAGGATTTTTTTCCCACAGCTAAATGCTTGATAACTTTCCAGTGGTGCAATAGCAAGATGTTTCTATTCCTTCCTGATATCAGAGAGGATTACTACAACCTACGATATTCCTGCAACCCCCATCTGTCATCTTCTAAGATACTGTTGAATAACCAGGGTATGGCTGCCTCCCTTAGCAACATATCAGGGTTACGAACCCCCTGAGAAATTTGTTTAAAATTTCCCTTTTTCCTACAGGGCAAAGCTACACAAGTTCCTTACAAAAGGTTTCTCCTTCCCAAAGGAAGTTGATGTGCGACTTAGACTCGAGGTGAATAACCTGATAGAATATTGCATGAACCGAATTTTCAGTTTAAGAAAAAAAAACAAACCACCAACCAAAAAAACCAATGCCCAGGAGTCAATAAAAGGAATAACAGAAGGTCAGGCTGTAAGTACACTGACAAGTCTGGATCAGGAAATACTACAGGGGAGGGGAGTGGGAGTATTTCAACTTAATGTGCCAATCTTTAGCTGTGCAATTCCCATAGGGTGTATTCTGCCACCATTACTCATGTCAAGTAATATATTATGCTACGAGGTATTCCCACTGACTTCAATTTCAGTTGATTTCGTCCTACCTAGTCATAGATATGAAATTCTTCAGCATCAGAAAGTGTAACAAATAGAGGTCCTTGGATCAGCTTGAGGTAGCTGTAGTTTCTCAACCCATGATAGATACATACAAAATATATATAGATAGTTGTATTTTTGATTCACTGATTTCAGTGCTATTTTTGGAATATGTTACTCAGGCTAAATAAATCTGGCTTTTAGAGATTAATGGAACATTAAAGCTTAAACTGTGAAGTGTGTGCTTATACTGCAGATCTCTCTTATATACTACCAGGAAAAAAAAAGGTAATTTCCTAGAAAAGAAGGGACAATGCGCTGAGGTCCCCTTCCAGTGTTTCTGAACTTTGCATTGTCTGAAAAGGACTGGAGTATATCTGACCTATTCATAGGTCTGGAGTCTAGAATCTGTATACCTTATTAAAATATAGCTTAATAGTTTTCAGGAGGATTTTACTGAAGTGTTCTTATTGGGGTTTTTTTCAGTTTTTTAAAGTTGAAAGATGTCAACAAGCTTTAGTCACCTCGTATCATTCTGTTGCTTTTCCCAGTAGAATTATCATTCATCAACCAGCATTAGCAGTGTCATGTCAGGTTGGACGATAGTCACAGGGGGAAGAAAACCTGGGCCATGCGAAAGCAAGCTGCAGAGGCAATATCCAGACATCAGGAGTTCCACTACAGGGCAACTGAATTAAATTGTAAAGAAAACCAAATCTTTGGAAGAGATATCCTTATGGGAATTGATGTCAAAAAGTCACTGTTCTTGCAGCCATGTAGTCAAATAGGCTTATCACAGCGGGTAAAGCTCTTCCAAAGACATATGAGTTATCATAATTCTCCTCTTTCCCCCTTGGAAGAAGGTGAGTTATTCTTGATGAAATTGCTTCAGTTTCAAATAAAAAAAAAAAAAAAAAAATCAGTCCAAGATTGTTTCAGAGTTGAGAGCGCACTTTCTTAAATGTACCTCACATACTGGTAAGGTACACATGGAGCCGTTTTACTGCTACAATTTCATGTTTTTTGAATTAGCATAAAGGGTTGGAATTATTCAAAGGTGGAAGCTAGCATTAGTGCTGGAACCTAATTAAGCTTACTTAAGCAGTTATACTCTTGTTTTGTTTTTAGCGTGGGAGAAACAGGATGTTTTGTTGTGTAATTAAGAACAGTAGGCCACTACCTAATGTTGGCAAAGCTGTTTTTCATTGTAAGAACTGCACGATGTCCTCTACTGCACAGCATTAATTGCTAGATGGGAAAGGAGATTCATATTTTGAATAGTGTAACCGGTTTTGCACCAATGCTAGCAATCAGGTAATAATTTTATGTCTTATCAGTATATGTTTTTAATAATCCTGCGACTTCCATCTGCTAATAAAGTATAATCTGTAATAAAGATGAAAAAATATATAGACCCTGTCTGGTTGTCTGCACACTAACCTGTACGCCTTTATTTAGGTGTTTTCATCTTCCTGGTAAACAGAGATGTTAAACTGACTTGTGTTTATTTATTCATTATAATTTTAGTTTTACAATATTTCCAGTCCTGATACTGAAAGACCAGAAGATTTGCACAAAATTATATTTTTTCCTCTTTTTCTGAATTTTACGTTATTCTTGGATGATGTTTTCATGCTGTTCTCCACAGCTATAAAAGCTAGAAACACGCACAATTTTAAATGAAAGGTGAGACTCTCTTGTTATCACTTGTGTCCAGCAGCTGGTGCTTCAAGTACAGCATTAAATACTGCAAGACTTACGATAAAGCAGCAAGAGTTGGCAGGAATGGATTTATTTGGGAATATGGGTTATTGGTAGGGAATAATGTTCAGCAGTGGCTTAAAAGAGAGGTTTCGGTGTGGGATGGGATTTGGTTTCTGTGCGGGATGGGATTTGGTTTCTGTGCATGTTTTCTAAAGCTACTTTAAGGAGCTTGACAATGTCTGTTTCCAAATGATTTTTTTTGTTGTTAAAGCAAAAAGGCTACATCGAAAGGAAAAACTGACTTTCTTAAAAATGCTGCCAAAGGCGAAGAATCGGCATACTAGCACACTAGAAAGGAAAATGTTTAATGTTTTGCTTTGTCATCAGACATTTATTAGCAATATGCAACAACAGAAAGTAAAAGTTGTTGGAAAACACTGTTTCACTTTCATTTTTTAAGCCTGGGGAGCAGGAGGTTGGTTTTGCATATGGGCACTGCAAATTGTCAATTATGGAGGGGCAGGGCAGAGCTAGGCTGCCAGTTCTACAAGGTAACACTTTGTGCGTATCAGAAGGCCAAGACATAAAGTATGAGAGTAGTTTCAACTAAAGTACACTGAAAGGTACGTTTCCTAGCAAAATAACCTCAGGCATAAGAGGAGGAAAAAACCTTCCTTGGGCCATGTTCTAACCCTCCTTACACTGCGTTTACTGGTGAGCGTCTGGGGATTGTCTAGGAATTTGTACTAAAATTAACTTGCTTGCTAATTTCTGCTGTTCTGTTTGCCTGTGCTCATGGGGGGATGCCACTTCAACTGGATGAGGGTGGGAAAAAGGAATGGTTAATCTTGTTTCCAATTGTGCTACTTAAAAGGTCAAATTTGTCAGTGAAGTTTAACGCTGACCTTGGCTTTTAAGCTATATCCATCCCTGTTCCCACCAATTCCTTCTTTCCTTTGACCTCACCTCAAATGTTTTTTACAAAGTTGTTTTATGAAACATGAAAGATAAACTTAAGCGGCTAACACCTGACTAGTAGAAGATGATTCTAGGTATGTTATTCTCGCTTGGACTTTGATAATTTTTTTTGGCTGTATGTCTCCATTCGGCAACTTTCATACATAACCTTAAAGATGTATATAGTCTCTGAGAAATAAAGAATTATTTGCCTGCTTAAAGTTAGGCATGCTCTTGAGCATTTTTCTGAACCAGGCCTTAAAGCGAATTTGAAAAAAAGCAAAACTAAATCCAATGTTCCTCATTTTATGCCTTCAATTTTGTGCCCACAATCATCCACAAAGGAAAAATTGTAGGGACATTTAAGAGCAGTTCAAAGTTCTAGATGGCTGACTCGTAAGCACAATTTGCTTTGTTATTTTGGTTTTGTTACTGTCAGGATTCAGTCATGCAGATCCACCAGGGCCAAGAACCCTTTCTTAAAGTTTGGCCTTTAGTTAGAAGAAAACAACTGCATCTTAATCATCACGGAAAATCTCAACTGACTGCTGCTTAGAAATGGGTGATTCTTCCCGTTACCAAACAGTATACGTCACATATGACTATCAGAAATACTAAGTTGACTTTAAAATAAATATCATTTGGAATTTCGAGGAGCTAAATTTACAATTACTCTTGTCAAATATTTTCACTAACTCCCTTTTATCAACAGTAATGACTTGTGCTGTACTGGTCTAAGAAACCTACCGATACCATCACCCTCCAGTCCAGACTGGACAAGATAACTTTGAATAATGCTAGTTCAAAGTCCCTCTCTCTATCTTTTCCTCTTTTTAAAAATTTTTCTTCTCTTTCTTTAGCACACAAAGGGACACTGGCAACCTTTCATATGTTCATTTAGAAAAAACTAACCAATTTTTATTTTTCTTTAAACCTATCTAGTTTGCTGCACACATTTTTATTAAAAAACTATTCCATGCAACTCTCGCCAGGAGCAAAATAGCCCGTAGTATAACTCCTCCATAATGGAATCATTTAAAATCACGACTTATTCCAGGTCTAAGGCAACAGTACATTATTTTTAGCTGTTTCTGCTATCCTTGACACAGACATGGGAGTCAGGTACTTAAGCTCCTACACCACAGGATTTCAACAGGAATAGTTTACCTATAAGATATCTCTTCTTCTTAAATTTAAGCCTGTTTCATTCATGAGCTGAAGTTGTTTTTTCCCCAATGCCAGGTGGATTACACAATGTCAGAAAGGAGAGCAAATAGCAAGCCAGTAATTTAGCCAGTATGTCAACAATAAAATAAAACCTAAAACAAGAATGGAAAGGGTTTCGTTCTAGACAGCAAGCTTTCTGTCATAATAAATTTACTGTTCTGAATTTCAAAATATTACAGAAGTGTAAAGAAACTCAATATAAATACTTAAGCTAAGTAAACTCGTAGGCACACATATATGTTGTAAATTTCGGGAGTGAGACACTTCCATTTCATCTCCGAAGTCTAATGCTAAATGTAGAAGGAAGCCATTAATGTCCCATCATTTATAAATGATAACTGCTTTTGCATAATGCTTCAAAGCCATTTTTAAGCCATTTAAGCTTTTTCAATTTGCACTAAATATCTACCAAGAGATTATAGTTTAGAATTTAGAGCAATGTTTAAACTGATATCATATACTTAATTTTAAATAAATTTTAGTATAAAAAATATAACTTCTCAAGATATACGGCACATGATTTCCCTCTTCTGATCATCCAGAGAGCAAACAGAAGCTTTAAAGTTAAGTTCTTTGAATCGTTCCTAAGCTATTAACTTCCACAGTACCCAGAATATGGACAACCACAGGGGCTGCAACACAGGCTATGGCATGCCGAAAACTGGTTCTTGCTTTTAAACACATAGAAACAACTATTATTACAAAACATTTATTTTTCAGTCATTTTAAAAGAAAAAGGAGAAAAATATTTTCTTCTCTTGTTTTTGAAGAAACAAAAGAGAGGATGATCTGGGAAAAAGAACTGCTAGGTTCACCTACCCTTCCTAAAGTGGTGGGTGACCAGAAGGAGGAGTTTTTAAAGGTATGGGTGCTTCTAGAAAACTTTTGTATGATAATCCTAACGGAGGAGAAATGTGAAATATGTGATCAGAACTGAATCCTCCTGCAGGCAACATCCCAGTCATCTCTCAGCTACCCCTTTTTGTTTTGTGTGTCTTTTCTCACTACATATATTTTCCAGTCTGAGAACTGGCAGACTTCGCTCTGAGTTAGAAACTACCTCATAGAGGTTACTCTACCTTTTTCAGATAAAATGGAAAGATAGATCTTTCCATGGTAGTTCTTAATACTCTTAAGCTTTTTTAGGCAGCAACAGTAGTTTGTGTGTTTGCACAGTGCCTCTGGCAACTACTATATTATACTGAAAAAAAATGATGGAGGGAGGACTTCTGCTGAGAAACGCTGTCTTCACCATGCTGCCTGCTCTGGATTTTTTTCAGTATTTACGATAATAAAACAACCTCAGAGTGGGCATTGTGTCAGAAGTCAAAAGGATAGTGATGATATGCTTATGAACGAGGAGTATTTTGCTGAGAGCCAAACTCCTTTCCAAGTTGGTACTAAGTGAATCTCAAGTAGAAATTCTCATACAATTTTTATGACTGAGGGGGAGCGCTATCCCAGTAACTCCTGGCTTTATGGTTACAATTTTAAATTCAGTTATTGCCCATTTTAATACACAAAACAATTTCCATGAAAATATAAAATAGAACTGTTGGCCCATTTGAAACTAGCAGATGGTGAATGAAAGGGGAAGGATGGAGGCAGAGGCACTCATGTGGAATTTCTCCATTTTTTACCAGTTGACCACAAAAATAGCTAAAGTCAGCTTTAGCACTGCAGCCAACTTTTGGATGAGTTGGCTAGAAGGACATACAAGAGCAACACAATTCTGCTTGCTTGTCTTGTACTTATAGTAAATAATATGTTATATTTTCATCTAAACATTCTAAAACTAAGTCATAAGAGAACATATACAGAAACAGGATGTTTTCTCACAGTCATGTTGCTCTTACAGACAGACACGAAAATATCTCACAATTATTCGTATTTTGAAAGTAACCTCTGTTCAAGGAGGTCCCAATTTCCTCAAACAATTAACTATTTTAGAACCATAGAATATCTCAGGTTGGAAGGGACCCATAAGGATCATCAAGTCCAACTCCCCGCTCCTCACAGGACTGCCTAACACTAAACCATATGACTAAGAGTGTTGTCCAGACACTCCTTAAACTCTTAGAGGCTTGATGCTGTGACCACTTCCCTGGGGAGCCTGTTTCAGTGATGGACCACCCTCTCAGTGAAGAACCTTTTCCTAATGCCTATTCTGAACTTCTCCTGACGCAGCTTCATTCCATCTCCTCGTGCTCTATTGCTGGTCACCAGAGAGATGGGATCAGCACCCCCGTCTCTGCTGCCCCTCTTGAGGAAGCTGTAGACTGTGATGAGGTCACTCTCAGCCCTCTCTTCTCAAATCTGATCAAACCAAGTCATCTCAGCCATTCCTTGTAAGTCTTGCCCTCAAAGCCTTTCACCATCTTGGTTGCCATCCTCTGGACACAGTCTAATAGTTTGATGTCCTTATATTGAGGTGCCTAAAACTGCACACAGTACTCCAGGTGGGGCCGCACCAGTGCAGTGTAGAGTGGGACAATCACCTCCCTCAATCAGCTAGCTGTGCTGTGCTTGATGCACCCCAGGACACAGTTGGCCCTTTTGGCTGCCAGAGCACACTGTTGGCTCATATTCAACTTGCCATCAACCCAACGCCCCAGATCTCTTTCTGCAGGGCTGCTCTCCAGCCTCTTGTCCCCCAGTTTGTTTGTATAAACAGGATTGCCCCATCCCAGGTGGAGAACCCTGTACTTGCTCTTGTTGAATTTCATACAGCTGGTGATTGCCCAGCTCTCTAGTCCATCCAGATCTCTCTGTAAAGGCTCTCTATCCTTGAGGGAGTCCACAGCTCCTCCTAGTTTAGTATTATCAGCCAGCTTACTTAATGTACATTCAACTCCCACAACCAGATAATTCCTAAAAACATTAGAGAGCACTGGCCCTAAAATCAAACCCTGATATTTTGATTAATATCTTGGTTGATCTTTTATCTCTGGTAATATATATTTACAATTCAACGAAAATCGGAAAATTCAAATGATATTTTGCCTTCTCCACAACTGGCCAAACATACAACCGTTTCTGCTATGAATACTGTTGCATGCTTTGAAAGTATTCTTTCTACCACCTTTGAATGAACTTGAGTAATGTGTCAATCAATGTGAGCAAAGGTGTATGAGCATGACCCTCATGATTCAGAACTCAGCCTACATTGGTGAACAGTATTTATTTTCTTCTTTTGCCAGAAACCACATTTGCAGCGTGGCTGCCAGAACACCCCATTGATGTCTCTCCTTCACTCTGAGCCATAATCCTCCTTCTGTACTGGGAAAAGGGTGTTCAGTACCTTAATAGCACAAACAGATTTAACAATCTCTTTTCTCCAGCTTCTTCACTGGTAATTTGATTTCAGTATTCACTGAAAATGTCCACAACAGATCATGAATGTGCTGAGCAAATTAATTTTAAAACCGAAATAAAGCCTGGATATCGTTATCATTATTTAACATTTATCAACAGTTCTACAGGTTTGGTGGCAATACTAAATTGTTGAGAAGAGCCTTTATAAACTCAAGCAAAACATCTCAGCTCAAGTACGGGGTAGTGAGAGGAGATGTAGCTAGAACAAATACAGTAAGTGGTAAGTAACAAAAAATGTTATTAATGTGTCTAGATCTGACACAGGAATGTAGAAGAACTAAAGCACTGAGGTAGGGTCAAGGCCACCACGCTTTCACAAGAACCTGGAAAAAGCAGCGTGTTCAAAAGATTCCCCAACACAAATCTTTCTGATTTTGTTCCCTCATCTTACTTGCTTTTTGCTACCTGTGACTCTCAGTTGCCTGAACGGTTTTGCAGTATCTAACAGGTTAAGGTGTTGCCTTCAAGTTTATAAATGTTTTCCAATCATCTTCTAGTTTCCTGATGAATTAGCCTGTCAAAACCACTTTTTAACAGATAGTATAATAATTGAGCATTGAACATCTATTCGAATTTGTTGTGGATAAATACTGAATTGGATAGCCACAAAAATATAATTTATTATTGCTAGTAGATGCTTTACTGCAGTAAATAATTGCTACCTGGAAAATTAATTTACTTTTTTATTATTAAAAACTGACAGAGAAGAACATAAAAAGTATGGACTCCTTAATTCTGTAAAATCCTTGGCATGAAGAGATGGAATAAGTTTTTTGGGTTTGCTTATTTTCTTTCACTTGTTATTTTTGACTGAGATTTTGGGAGATACCTGTCTTCTATCAATATTTTTTGAGCCAACATTTTGACAATTTTTCTGCCTTGGATAGATATGGGATATGGTGCCTAAATGTACCCCATTCTTCACAGAATTAGTCTTTTTTAGGTATAAAAACCAATCATTTCATATATTCCAAATTTAGATCTGATGTGTATACATCTGAAGTTTTGCTTTCTACAGATTGATTAACTCAGCTTTTGCAACATCACATAATCTAGAAATCACAAATTCCACAGCTGTAAGCCATTTCCAAATGTACAACAGAAAGTCCTGCAGCCTGAATAGCAGCTGCAGATTAACATTAGACATTTTGAAATCTCTGTCAAAATACATGTTAAACAGTAAATCTGAGAACATTTTCATGTAACAGTTTATATAGGGCTGCTAATCTAAATACAAAAGCTGTGCTTCAAAAGCTCAGATCAGTTAGAAAAATGTTCTCTCTAAAGAATTTGAGAATTAAAATGTCTGCATGTTGAAACACATCTTAATTTAAAATGCTTAAAAATAAGTAGCAATCATCTTATTTTTCTGTGTGATACAATTATGGAATAACAAGGATGAACATTTTTGAAGTATATTTAACAAGTAGCTTGTTTCAGCCTGGGTATTAGCTTGATTTACCATCTGCAGAATTACCAATAAAATGATGCATTTATTACCCGTAAAAGCTATTAGCAGGTCATTTTGTTCAGTTCATCATATGTGTCTTGAGACACAATCTGGCGTCTAACAGATTTTCATACATTGATGTCACAGAGAATCAGACTGTTCTTTAATTGATTGTTTCTTGCTAGACTACTTTGATTAAAACAGGTTGTGCTATTTGCTTTTAGTTCCACATTTCTCTACTTTAAATGCATGCCCAGGAAAGGCAGAAATTATTCTCATTTCCCTGGATTTGTCTAATTCAATGTGTATGTGATAATCCTTGTAATCAAGCTGTTTAAAAACCGTTCCAGTTATTCTAAACCCATTACTCCCTTCCCAATTAATACAATCTACACAATGTTTTAAAAGCTATTCATCTTTCCAGGCCAAGTTGTTAGAGGATTGTTAGATCTTAAGCCTTGGAGACATGAGTGCATGCAGAGGAACGGCATCTGAAGAAAGTGTTTTTTCCTTTAATTTACTGAGGGCAGGCTCATAAGCTGGGCTCTAGCGGTAGGAAAAGAGGTAACTTCTACATAAGAGGAAACAGCAGAATATCTGTGGACATTTTGCTTGGTGCTTCATTTGAAAGTATGGTCTCAGCTGGCCCCCAAAGGCCAGTTCTATGCCCTATGGGGAATAGAATACCAACTATGTGGTTAATACTTTGGTTTCTTCAAGAATAAGCAACTTGAAATAAGGCTGGATGTGGCAAGGACATACAAATTAAAAAAATGAAAACAAAATAGTGCTATTTTTAAGTTTAGTAGGTGCAGAGTTCTACCCAAAATATTCTGGTTAACAGAATTCAAGATAATATTTGAACTGTGGTAGAGTAATTTTTGTTTCTTTTTCTCTTTCATTTGGCACTAAGACCCTCAGCTGATTTAAATTGGTATAATTACCTAGCAATTAATAGACTTATGTCATCTTACATTGTCTAAGGATTTAATTTTTTTAATATTAAACTCTATTAGCTGTTTATGCTAATGATATATAAAAAATTCACTCCATGCAAAAACGCTATTCACGTCTAAGGTAAGGCTGAAGTGGTGCATAAAACTTACGCATTGTCCTTTTGCCCTAAGATAAAGTTTATCCTGCATGACTTTTTTTCATGCTGCATCACTTTTGTTGTTTATAATTATGATGCATGTTGGTACCCAATATGAATCGCCTACAAATGTAAAGCATACATCTACCTGTACTAGGGTGGATCATCTGTAAAACTAAGCTCCTGAACACAGAGATTTTTCATTCTTTCTTATGCAATTTATAGGTTCCTTTGAATATACGAATATAGAAAAATATAGAAAAAATATACTTAAGTTAAACATAATGATTTCTTGGACTTTTTTTTTATATTTCAGTATTGTGGAAATTATTGACTGCAATGTGAAGTAGGATTTTCTATGTTCTTTAATACATACTACATATAATAATCTGACTCCAGAGACAGATGCTGCACCATTTATACCTATATCATAAAAAACACCTAAAGAGAGAAGGACTGAAAGAAAATCAAAATGAGAGAGAGAGAGAGAGGGAGGAGGGAGGGGTAAAACTTGCATCCTGATGAGCTGCACTTTCCCCCATCACAGATACAAGGTCAACATTCTGTTCCCCTAAAGCTCCAATTCCTGTTCCTAAAGTAAAGCTGTAGTAATACCAGGAGAACTCTGTACGTCGTTTTTATCATGGTTATATGAACAGAAAAGTACTGCAAAAGCCCCGTACTACCCGTGCTGCCTGTGGTAGCTAATCCTTCTGCATTTTCAGATTTACTGCATACATATGTAAACAGAAGACACCACGGTTGGTAAGAGGCTGCATTTAAGTTTAGAAGTATCCTAGACTCTAGCCACATGTGATGGAAAAAATAAACTCAGGAAACATAAACATCTATTAAGATCCTATAAACATCCTACTTTCTCTTCCCAGTGTGACATTGGACAATTGTATCTATACCACCAAGTAACATCTTAGTTGGCTTTCAAATAAAAGGCAGTTGCATGCTGTGTTTTAACATACCTGTCCTGGCAATGACAGCAGAGTGTAGGGTTCACCTTTTTCAGGGGTCCTTGGCTGGAAATATTCAGAAAAAATGACACCCTCCAAACTTACAGCTGTTGCCAGAACAGCACACAGAGCTCACCAATGGTTAGTTGCTTGTGAGCAGGGAAAAAGAAGCTCTTCCAAGTACACTCCATTCCATACCAACATTTTAGAGGCTACTTGAAGGAAAACTTACGTAACTCAGATGTTCGATGCAGGCACACAAGATTAATACTGTTTAGAAAAGGGCTTGGAGAATGCCATTGGAATGAGCCAGGGAGACTGGGCACCAGTGAATTGCACCGACAGCACAGGGTGTAATAGCAGGGGGAACGAATGAGCGGGGGAAAAAGTGAGAGTGACAAATGGCATAAGATCCTTTGAGGAAGGAGAAGAAGGAGACACACTTTCAAATGCAGGATGAGAGTAACAATGAACGAAGGCAAAAAGCTGCGAGGGGTTTATGGATAGGACCCAGAGGGAAAGAACTGTACACAAAAGGATGGGGGTGAAGTAGATGAGCAGTCAGCATGGGGCAGAGAAAATGCAGTCAAAACTGCCATTGTTTTTCCAAATGTGGAAGATCCCTGCTTTGACAAATTCCTAGATGCTTTCTTTTCAAAAGTCCCCAGAGATTAGTCACCCAAAGGAAAAGGAGAACTCTCACCTAGGTCCTCAATGGTTGTGGGTCTATGTTCCTAGAATGATGATTTGCTTCAATGAGGTCTTAAAAATTGTCCCACTTCATGCAAAGACCTTTGTTTTAACTGCTTACGTGCCTTCTCCTCACCTCTGGATAATCTTAACTTCCCCAAGCCATTTTCTTCTTTTGTAGCTTAGCCAATGGGGGAAGTTAACAGAGGGAGAAGGCCACAAATACAGCCAAGCTGTTGTGTCTTTAATAATAATTTTTTAAAAATACAGTTCTCATGACTCTTCTGATTATCTTTACAATCTAAAAGGTGGGCCTCTGGGCGTGAAATATTCCTATACAGCCTGAAGCTTTTTACATCACAGAGCTCAGAGTTCTGCAAGTATCTACATGTCCTGTCACATGCAGGGGTGGAGCTCATATGACTCGAACCTCGAACTGCACTCGTGCAGGAGATGGCATATAAAGTCCATGTGATGCTCTCTTTATTCAAAAACATTTTATTTCTATTCAAGATGCATTAACAGGTGGCACCGTGTTCTTGCACTCTTTTTTTCTCTCTGTCCTCCTCTGCCCCCATTTTTCTTTGGCTTTTCTTGCATCTGGTTTACAATGTAATTTTTCTCCCTGGGAATGGTTCTGAATAAGAATGTCAATGGCAACCCAATTTTCAACTGCACAGCAAAGAAAAACAAAATCAAATGATTATCAATGCATATAGACATACTTTTTTGTTCTTTATTTTAGTTATAAGTCCATTTAAATCTCCAAAAAGGGAAAACACTAGTCCTTTATTACCCCACTGTTAAAAAATAAGAGAAGTTAAATAAGTGAAACCTTATATTTGTAGGGTGTCTCTAAGCCTATCAAAAGACCAAAAATATTTTACAGTCTGCAGAGGATTAGAAAATAACTTCGCTAATTAATAATGTGCAACCATCTCTGGTGAAGACCTTGTCAGTCGTTGCAAGTGGACACATGTCATATGAATTTTTTTTTGTGGGTGGTGGTGGGGAATATTATGAGCAACAAATCTTCCTGAAACTACAGAGAAAACAGATACCCAGCTTGTAATTACAAGAGTACGGAAAATTACAAGGACTCAGAAAAGCAATGCCGCATCTCTTGCGAAAAGTGCCATGAGCCTTCAGCAACCACGAACTGCCGGACCTCGTTCTTGCTTCCGAGTTAAACCGTGAACCTTGGGAACAGACTTGCAGAGATTTTAACTCGGCACATACTCAGAGGAAAGAGTGCCACCTACTGAGAGCAGACATGGAAACATGGCTTATTCTTCCTGACAACACATTCTCCCTTCTCTTCCTAACAGAAGAGACATCCTATCCTGCCATTAGGATATTTTAGTATTCCAGTCTAGTTGTATTTGTATGTTTTGTGGAATTTCAAAATTCAAAAAAATATCCCATAACGGGGTACAACAAATTCAGATTCAAAGACCCCAACAAGCCAATGTGATTTTGGAGAACTGAGTTAATGACAGTGGTGATAACATCATTTCTGTGGGGTTTAGTCTCCTGGCCAGCAGTAGGACATAACTTAAGAGGCAGCGGATGAATTATCTACAGCACCAAAACTGAGGAGGAGGGAAGGAATTACCAACACCTGACATTTTTGAGAAAAGAGGACTAAACCAACTGCCTCATCTCACAAAATACGAATTTCATCACTTGAGATATTTGTAGTGTGAGCAGTGGTCTTTCTATCCAAGAGTATGAACAGGTCATTACTGAGCTTGTTTTTACAATTCTAGTCCCTGTTCACTTTCCCCAGCTTTACATATCATTGCATCACTCTTGGCAAAACTGACATATGAGCGGGATGTTTTATATGGGATTAAGCTGCACAGAAATAATGGTGTAGAGTAGATGGCCCATACTACCAATTCCTGGCAGTATGCTTGACTGCATTCAACAGTATTATCTGGTTCATGAATACAGATCAACCACTTCTGCTACTTTTTAAAAATATTATGCTATTGCAAGAAAAAAATATATTGTTTCAGGCATACAAAATATTTATGGGACAATTCAGCATCGGTGCAAAGAGCAGAACAGGGTAGAAAGGAAAAGCACAGGGGAGAGAACCATTTTGGAAGAAGAATGCACTGGTGATGAGAGGCATAGTGCTGCTTACTTCTGCAAAGCTGCAGCCTTTCTGTGCCCCGCACACTCGCCAGCAGCAGGTCAAGGGGCAGAGCCTTCACATGCTAACATAAGGAAAATCAATTTCAGTCCTCAGCGGGCTCAACTACTGGAACAAAAGGCAACCCAAGCAATTGCTCTATGGCACTTCGCATACTTCTGGCGTGATGCAGGCAGCCCACCACTCCCAAACCCTGTGCTGGTTCTAGAGCAGCCCGAGAAAAAATACATCCTTCTGTGAAGTCTCTGGCTTTGTATATACACTCCGATATGATTTCGGCTTTGAAGCTGTTCGTGAAAGAGTAGAACCATCTGTCCGGATCTAAACCGATTCTTCAGCCAAGCACAGCTCTTTATTTCCTTAAGACATCCATAAAAACACACAGAGTAAACTAAGGTGGGATGACTAGTTTGCACTAAATAAAGCTAACAGAAAGCGAGTGTAAAGCCTAGACTTCATAGTTTTGTTAAAAAAAGCAAGAAACAAAACCAAGCTCATTGTTTATTTAACGTTTAAGTACATGCTACACAAGACCAATCTTTCCATGCCTCTTTGTCTTGCGGAGAGAAAGTTCTTGCCAGCCCTCCTGATAGCCGCAAAACTGCAAAGAACTCCCTCTTTCAGTTATTACTTCTTAAGCTCTAGCAATCGATGGGCCCGAGACAAGAGCAGAATTTAGAAGGCCAAAAAAAGCAAGGCGGAGAGAAGAATAATTCTTGTCCTGGAGAAGTTACAAGCAGATCTCTCTCTGATTATCTAGCTTTCCTAAAACAATTTTAACTTGCCTTGAACTCTAAGATAATTTGTGCATGGGTTGTCATGGTTGTTCCAGAAAATGTTCTTGGCCCTTGTCCAATGCTAGAGAGACTAGTCAAGGATAATTCACCCAGTGTTATCCACGCAAATCAAGGAAGTTCAAGGTCCTGTCATGAAACCAAGCAGACTAACTGGGCAAACTTTCTGGGCTGGTACCAAAGAATCGCTGCTTGCTGCTTGAACTTGCACATCGTAGACCCACCTACTTACTCTGTGCTCCTTGACCGGGAAAGGTAGCGCCATGCTTGGGGCTCCTCGCTGGAGCCTGTCAAGGCTGCGGGAGCTGGCCCGCCGGCGGCTCCACACTGCGTCACCGGCACTTGCTGTGGTCCGGCTGAAAACCCTACCCACCCTCTTCGCGATACGCAACGTGGTACTTGCGTGAAATGCGGTACAGCGGTGTTTAGGTACATAAAGAAACCAGACGACGACTCCTAAAGATAACACAGGAAGTCTGAATTATTTTGGAGGAGCGGCGTTAAACGCAAGCTGCTTGTTTACTGTCATAACTAAGAAACTTAGCTGAACACCCAGCTAACGCCACGTACTGCTAGAGGTCTATAGATCATACAGAGGAGAAAACATCACGCTGCTCTTTACGTTAGCAGCTTCATCAGAAGAGCGTTTAATCTCCGAAAATTTCAAGCTAACTGCTTCAAAATGCCAGAGATTTGTATTTACTTTTCCTCATGCTCAGTGGTCCTACTGTCTCCAACAGGACCTGCCAGACAATGTCCACTGGTTCACTAACAAGGCCCTCCGTGGGGTAGGGAAGTCCGCAGTGACTCTCGTCAAGCCTGTCAAAAGTGACAGACTAATCGCACCAGGAACGCCATGTGCAAGAGCCCACAAATGGGGGGAATATCCCCTGCATGTGTTTTGCCTCCATTACATTATTTTAAAGGAAATGCTGTGTCAGTGTTTTTGATGCATCCAGGGACTGAATGTAAACAACATGGGACAACTCTAGAAACTGCCATCATAAAATATTTTAAGAGGCAGAGTAGAGTAAAATAAAATAAAAATGTCTTTTTATGTGATATCTCAGAGTAATTCAGGATTTATGGTACCTTAACCTTTAGAATCCAAAATATTAAGCTATGTTTCTTAGAGATAATAACTTGGTTGTCCCTCACTTATGTGTCTTAGATAAAAGCCTACTGCCACAGAATCCATGAATGCTCAAATACCCTTGCGGGCCTTTAGTAGTAAATCTTATGGAATAGCTTATGGCCAATGTAATGGCCCACAGTAGCCTGCGAATATCATGAATTCTAATAATACTTACATCAGTAGAAACATGAAGTAATGTCTCCATTGTAATTAAATGATGTATTTAGAGCAGTGCACTAAATGGTCCCCTAGTGTGTTGGTGATATATTCTAATAGTCTTCTCTTTACAGCCCCACACGGTAATATTCATGCTTTATTCTGGAGGGCTTTGCTTCTTACTGAACATTTGAATTGCAACATTAAGTGGTAAAGTGGATTACAGCAGACCTCCATGAATATGGATTCAGATCAAGAATCTAAGTGCTTAGAAAAATAGAATGTTACTATTTAAACAGAATGATTACCAAAACATTTTGATACGGAGGGATGTCATGAGTTCTTTTTTTTCTTTTTTTTTTGTCTCCACATGCATCCTGGACCCAGCTCAAATTTGCTGCAATTAAATACTGAACAGGGGGAGACATCTGAGTTTAAGTCACCTAAATAATTTTCACTGCAGCTACGAAATTTAATTTTGGTTATTTAAGGCATAAATCCATTTTAATAATTATGTTACTACTGTATTTTAAATGCAATTCTGAAAAGATTCAGACTGCAGTACATTGTCAGCTCATAAGACTGCTGCTGATCGTAAATGTTTCATATTTATAAAAGGAGTACCTGCTGCTTCAGAGAGAGAAAATAATCTCTTTTCTGCTGATTAGGTAGCAACAAAAATGTTCATTTATGTTATTTCTACTCTTTATTTTCCCAGTAAATCAGCCAATAATGTAACAGCTGGAGGTACTAAGGGCCCGAGGCAAAGCTAAGGGCACTTCAATATATCCAGGCATGGCCAGAAATTGTGGAATATTAGGAAGCATATTACAGTATATGTAAAACTATGGCTGACGTTCTCATTATGAAGCAATGTTTTATATTATTTTTAAAGAAAAACTGATTTCAGCATTTGAAAAAAAAATCAGAATAAAACCATCTCTATCAATAAGAAGTTTTATTAAAAGGTTCCATTCATTCACTGTATCTAAGATTTTCCAATAATTGCTTGTGAAATACTGTTTCCTTGTGGCACTCATACTAAACAAGCAATATTTTCAGAACACTGCTCAAAATAAATTCTCTAGGAATTCATGCATATGACATATAGATTTTCATGTGATTAAGCATTAGTTACTCAGGCACAGTGTTGCTTGTCTTTAAGTCTGCCAATATTTTTGTTACGTAGTGCTTTCTGGAATAACCGATATTCATGTAGGAAAACTCCAGAGGCTTTTTTTTCTTTCTTTGTTTTGGGTTGGGTGTTTTTTTTTTTGTTTTTTGGTTTGTCTACTTCAGGGCCAGTAACTAAGTCAGCAGCGTAGTTTTCATGGCCCCCAAGTTTTAGAAATGAATGAGCTCTGTAGTTAGAGAGACCTACAGAAGGTCGTGTATTTTGACTTAGCACAGAGAAGAGTAATTGAGTTGAAAACGTGCCTAGGCTGCCTGGCCGTTTGCACAACTTATTTGGCTAGAGCTTTCCTTGGATGGCACATTCACGGGCACTTTCATGTCAGATTTTGGAAAGACCAGTTTGACCTTAAACCTCCAGAAACAGATCATCCAAATCTAGACTTAGCCACTGTAGGGCAAGCTGCTGAATGAAGCAACTGTTTTATGTCAAAAATACTTTAACTTTTAGAAAATAATAGCTTGAGTTTCCAAAGAGCATATATTCAGAAAAGCTGTAATCCTTCCTGCTCTAGCCCTAAATTTTACCTATTCCTAGACATGATCACTTTTAGGTTTTAAAGCATTCTGTTCACATTTCTTTAATTTCCAGGTGCCTATGCCCTGGCACTTTCTGCCTAAAGTAGAGATGCCAGGATAAGGTGTTTTGACAGTGTTCCTAGATGACTTTTGAGCTGCTGACAGCAGGAGGTTTTTGTTAAAAAAGGTAGACCTTGTGAACAATTTTTTTGGTGAACCAGTAGATTTTGCAGCCATAAAAGGTCTGGGTAAGATATAAAAATTTTCTTGTTAATGCAGGTTATTTGTGAATATCTTTAACAACTGCACTTACTGTTCCAGTTTAAGATCTTGGTCAGTGGGGTGCTGGAGCCCACACAAAGTCCGGCAGGCAAGGAGTACATTTAATGCAAAGGCAGCCAAAGTAAATGATGTGTCCTGCTCTGAGGAGCCTGTCTAAAATCCAGTTTGAGAGACTGGTTTTTGGCTTACCAAAGCTCCAGGTACTTCACATCCATCACTAGGAGAGTCCCTGATCACAGGTAGGAGACTCCCTGATCACAGGTGGGAGACTCAGGAAAGAAAGTATTGATTCTGGACGCATTTTAATTTTGTTAGAGTACTCCCAAGAAGGCAGGCTAGAGAAAGATCACTTGGATCAAAGCAGATAATTGTCTTTTTGGATATTACCCCGTGGAAGGTGATTCAGTCTGGCTGCAGACCAAACAATGAGCATTTAAACCCCTTTGGCCTGAGAGACTCTATGTAAAGAGAATAAGGACAATTCCTTCAGATGAACTGGAGGCCATGGTCTGGGTAACAAACTCACAAGAAGGGTCTAAATACCACATCAAAGATCTTTCAAACTCCACAATCAGGATTCCTGGCAGAGGATGAATCTGTCCTTTAGCCAGATTATATTGGGGCAGGAGCCCCAGTTTTCTCTGATTCCTGACTGTCTAGACATTGAATACCCCCAATGGCATTCCTAGGGTAATTGTAAATTAAGTGCTGCCAAAGAGAAGTTCCTCTGTCTAGGAAATAAAGTATTTTCTGGGGTTCATCCAAGGCACTGAAATTACATGTTAAATATATTTAAAAATACCTCATGTTTTCCCATATTGCCTTCAAAATGAAAAGTATACATATACCATCAATTTAATAGAATAATAAAATGTAAAGAGTTGAAATTAAAATATAACAAAGGTAAACATACAAGTTCATCACATTCTATTAAATGTTAATTCCTATTTGAATGAGAGATGAGGAGAGAAGGAGAAGTACCACTATAATTCTTTGCCACAGTAAATAAGGAGCAAAAAATCCTCCAGGTTTTATTAAAATACAAGAAAATTACTAATACTCATTAGGTGCTTTCCAAGCCCTATCTGATCAGCCAACCACAGGTCCTGTTTAGATCTTAGCAACAGAGAAGGAAATGAATTATTGCATCTTGTTTTTGTCAATAGGTTAGCACACCAAAAACTTACTTCCTTGAGCTCCATGTAATATTTAAGGGCGTTCTTTAAAAGCATTTTTCTAGATCATATTCCCACATTTGCACAGTTCATATAGTTCAATTTCCAACACTTCTGAGAAAAATAAAAAATACTACAAGGCAAAAGACTTTGTACAAGTGTAAAAACAGGAAAAGAAAAAGCAAACCAATCTTGAAGGAATAGCAAGTTCAAATATCAGCTGAACTGACATTTTAGAACAGAAGAACTACTGTGATGAAACAGCCAGAAAATTCCCACCTAAAGCCTTGAAAAGTCTCTTTAATTTCAACCTCTGTTTTGATAAATTTTATAATGCCATAATCTTTTAGGCATTATATGAGAAACACAGCTGTGCCTTCAAGCTTAGGAATCAACCCTCAGGTTTATGCCCTACGACTGTTACACCCAAAATACATGCTTCATCTTCAGGAAAACTTCTGAGATACTTCGCTAGAACAGCGGCTGTTCTGGCTGGATTTTACGTTTACTTACTTTTTATGTATTAATAATGCTATTCTCACTTTTTTTACCAGCGCCACTGATTCTGAGCATGGTGGGGGGGTGCAAGCAAAGCAATAAATGCTGCTATTTCGTCTTCATTTTTATGTGATGATAGAGTTATCACAAAGCAGAGCTACCCTTGAATTACAAAAGCTTGACCTACTCAATAACCTCAGAGACAGCTGGAAGGAGGGACAGTTTAGCAATCTGAGATGGGAAGACAGCAAAGGCTGCTGAGATCTCTGGAGGGAAGGACAGGGCTGGGTGGGGAGTGTTGAGGCCAATAGTTATGGGAGGGAATCTGAAGCCCACCTTGTGGAAGAGCTGCAGTTCCATGGCAGCAAGTTAGGGTTCAAAAGGCTGCTAAAATGTTTTTTATTTTTTAAACTATTTTCAAGATGGAAGGATACTGTCTGTTAAGCTGAAACTGGTTTGCACCCAGTTTTTGTCAGACTTCCTAGTTTAAAAATTACGTCTTTGTATTCTCACAGACACCAAGTCTGGAAGATAAAACTGGATACAGACTGGAAGATAAAACTAAGCCCAAACTTCACCCTTATTCATTGAAAACACTTAATCTTCATGGCCTGATTTCTGCCAAGTGAATTGCATCTGGTAATCCAAGGAGTCATTTGCTATACCAAAACATTATACATCCAAATGTTTGGATGTATAAATATGTAAGTCATCTGAATACAGATATCAGGAATACTATTAGGCCACACGTTGACATGCTATACTTTAACAGTAAATAGTAAGTAGCTGGCCATTTACTGAAATGTCTGTTTAGCCTTGTGAACACTGCAGATATCAATGTATGAGGATTTAAAGAAGTCATACTTTAATTAGACTAGGATTCTTCAAAAACACATTACCGTTTGTTAGTTATTATTTTGTAATTAGCTGTATTCATCACAATACTTCATAGAGGCAGCCAACGATCAGCAAGACCATTTATACACGCATGGAAGCAGAAGTGACACTTTGTACATCTAGGGACACTCTCTGTGAGTTAATGACATAGGAAGAAATTGATCTCCTAATTCCCATTTCTTATGCCCCAGAATCTACAGTTCTCTGTATCTTGGCTCTTTGTAGTTGCATTTTGGGAAAGATTTTGCTGTATGCATTTATCTAACCAAAATTTTAACTTACTGTTTTCTGCCGAAAGGAGCGTTTCTTAGTACATGCTAATTAAAGGAAATCTCCAAAAATGACAACGTTGACAGAAACGAAGGAAAGCAAGAAGAAAGAAAAGTGGCTCTACCGACTGCAGCTTCTAGCCATGGGCACTGCTGTCTCTGAGAACATCTCTGGAGGTACTTAAAAGACCAAAAGTGATACAATGGTTTAGAAAAAGGCACAGTCTGTCACTGCTTGAAGATGCACAGAATCCAAGTAAAAGCTTTTTGACATTTTTAAGTAAACTCTAGGCTCAGCTCAAGGGTTAGGCTCAAGTCCAACATTCATCTGCACTGTATACGCTCAGGATGATCCTTTTTATGAGGCCTGAAAGCCTACTCCAGCCAGAGGACCAACTTCCCACCCTGCATATGTACATTCCTCCTTATCATTTCCCCATTTTTAGCCTCCATCATGTATAATAATTTTGGGCTTAGGACACAGCAAAATTTAGTAAATGATCAAGGTACAGAGGGAGATTAAGATGAAAGTATTGATTACAAAATACTTGTCATTTCTCATCGGTATGAAGCGGGCAGTTACAATTTTTCCTGGAACCACTTTTGGGGCAGCCCAACTGTGCAGGGGCCCTCATCAAAGTAAACTATAACAACATCATCCAGCTTTTTATTTCTGACCATTGTGTAGCATAATGTTTGTGCATACCTCCCCTGCACCATGAAAAGGACATGTTTTCACTTCTGTTTTTACATGTACTCCTATTTTTCATACCTGTTGATTTTTGAAGCAAGCCTCAAAAATCTTCCAAGCAGAAAAACAGCAGTAAGAGACAAATTCTCAAAAATAATGAGAAAAGGATAAGAAAGGTGCTTTCCTTACCTCGCTTTTTCCTGTTGTCTTGAAACCTCAAAAGTTGTTTTATATTTAATTCACAAGGTCTTGAGTAAGTATTAATAGCAATTAACCATTTAATAGCACTGCATTGCCTGCAGAACAAAGAAATAAAAATACAGACTGGAAGATAAAACTAAGCCCAAACTTCACCCTTATTCATTGAAAACACTTAATCTTCATGGCCTGATTTCTGCCAAGTGAATTGCATCTGGTAATCCAAGGAGTCATTTGCTATACCAAAACATTTATATTTTTGTTATTGCTTTTTGGAGCTTAATACAAAGACATTGCATAATACAAAAAGTAAAACACCTTGTAAAGGATTCTAAAATGATGGAGAGCAATATCCAGTGAACCAGGAAAACCTTTCAAATGCAACACCAAACAAAAAGTAGAGCTACAGTGTTAGATTTAAGAGTTAAGTGGCATATCAAAACAAAGCTATGAATGAGATTTGGGTTTGGGGCCTCTATAAATTCTTACACCATCACTGCTCATATTCTACTTTTTTTTTTTTTTTTCCATTAAATACTATCTCAGAAAAGGTACCATTTACCAGGCTTACATGATATTCTGTTTTTCATATCTAAACTAAGATAAAGACCTTGACTTAGCTTAAAAGTAGAAAAGGAAAATACCAGGTTGTTATCACATCCTGCAAGCTTTTAGATTTTTACTGACATGGAAAACACCACCATTAAGTTTGTAAAAGTTTTTTCTTGAGGTGTCCCAGACTGGAATACCAGTGGTGGGAAGAGTCAGGATGGAACAACACCTTGGTGGAATTCAATGGGCAAAACTGTGGTATCTAGTTGCGCTAAGTGCGGTGGCTCTAACCAGTCCTGTTAAATCTTTTCTTATCAGCATCACAGTCACACAACATCGTGTGTTACGTGCGTATGCATTCTTACATACATGCATATTATAAGTCATATAACAATTTATCAGATGTAATATCTCCAAGCTCATAGTTTCTTTACAAATATTTACAATATTAGGGATAGGTTGACCCAATTCAGAAACCTGTGGTCATGGGGGATACCCACATAATTACTAGTCTGTGTTTTGCTACATGCCGATAATGGGTCAAGTAGTTCAGACATGTGATTATGACTCTGTGCCTCCTGTATATTTATCCCATGGTTCCCTTGTGCATCTGTTATTTATTTAAGGGGTTTTTTTTTACTGTTAGCTTTAGAGATATTTATGCTGGTGAGCATCTTTTCCATTAAAGACCATACAGAGGAAAAATTAATGTAGCAAGAAATACTGGCACATTAGATAGTGCAACAAGGGACTGAAGCACATTTCATCAAGAGTAAAGTGTTGAACGTTGTATAAGGTATAAAAATAGAATGAGCTGGTAAGTCTGACTTTCTCATACTGTGTATTTCAATAAGCAATTTGTATATATACTCTATTAGGATGGAAGAGCCTAACACTGAATTGAAGTAGCTAAGCCAATTCATTTTTTCAATAACAAGGCAATTATTTCATGGCAAATGACTACGAATTTAAAGCATGAACTGATAACTATATATATATATAGTAAAATTTAAATGAGGCTAACTTTACAATGAACTGTTATAGTAAAATATGTATATTTGGATGAACGCTGAGTAAGAGGCAAGGTCTCTCAGGTACAGAGATCTTTGTCTTTGAAGTAAAAAGTTCAGCAATGCATCTAAATACAATCATTGCGAAGCTTCATATACACTTTTTAAATTACTTTTGTTTTCATTTTTGAATATCCATTTTGTAGCTAATTTAATAAAGTAGTTGAAATTTAGGGTATAAAACTCAGCATTGCTTAGTGTAGGATGAGGGGGCAGTTAAAGGTCATTTCATTAGAGGTGAAAGACAGAAAAAAATTGCAGAAAAAGTATGTTGAAAATCTTTTTTCTGCCGTTTCAATTTCAATCTGACAGGGACTTGGCAGCTAACAGCAAAATCTGGGAAAGCCATGAACAAGGTTCAAAGCTGCTTTTTAAACGATAGCAAGCAGAAAAAAGAAACGTGGAAAATAGACTCTTACTCTTTCTCCCCCTCCATACCAGCTTAGGACAAACATGCCATACCAGGGCAGGTTTTGAAGACTGAACAATCCTGCACTCAACCATTGATCAATACTTTAAAAAGCATTGTTTTCCAGAAAGAAACAAATGACGTTATTACGTATGACCAAGCATTGTTTACCTATCCAACAGGAAGAAAATGGGAACGTCTTTAAGTGCTTTTGAACGTATAGAGACTTCCCTGCAGAGAGACGTGGCACAGAATAGACCGGTGCAGATTAAGCTAGTGACCAGCAGAACCATGAATAAACACATTCCACAGCAGAAAACAAACAAGCACATAACAGAAAAGGAAATGTGTCACAAGCTCTACTTTAAATTGACTACTCTGTTTTAATTTGTTAATGGTTCATAATAAACTGGAAATGCACTCTAATATGTTAATATTTCATTAAATAATTTTCTTTTAGCAGCACAAGATCTCTCAATAGCAGCTTCTTTAGCTTGAAGCAGGGGAAACCTGCTGACATACCAGCAAGTCTCCAGCATTTTCTTGGAAGTATTTCATCGTCTACCTCTAGAAAAAAACATTTTGAACCTGATGCATTCACGCAGTTCTGCTCCTTTTAGATTTGTCTGCATAGCTACTAGCTCAGTCAGATGTATTTGTTTCTCCTTAGAGACTTATTCATATAACAAAGATTACAGCAGCTCCTCAGCTTTAGCATAGCTCTTCAAGTTCTATGGCCCTGTCCAGACAGAGCAGATAAATAGAGGAGGCCAAACTGCAGGGTCAGTTAAGTGGGTGATGGAGAGGGACAGTGGTTTGATGGGGGTAAGTACTCGATTGCAGTCACTTTAGACATTGATAATTAATTAAGTTCCAAATGTGTTCAATAACTCAGCTATTCCTGAGTTTATTTTTTATTTTAAGGGAAGATGAGGTCTTCTTATGATGAAAACGATTGAGATCACAACTGTATGTTTTATATATCTCATATTTCAGAAAATTCAAAGTCTGGAAAAACAAGGAAGTTCATACAAAAGAAAGATCTTGCAGAACCAAATTGAAAATTAGGCTTTCATAAGCCTGGCTCTGAAAGGAATCTCAGCTACTATGCATGGAGTATCCCAAAGGTATCACCTGCACTCATGAAGGATAAAAAGGAGTCTGGAATACACAACAGATGCATCCTCTATGAAACCAGTTTGTGAGATGAACAAAAAATGTGTTAGCACTGCAGAATGTATCAAACACCTTCACAACCAGCTAAAACCACTGCTTACAAAAATTCAAGAGTCGGTGATTGCCAAGGACTATCCTTGGAGTATTTTGGACAAATGAAACATTTGTTGACAGTTTTGGGTCTATTTACAGTGAAGAATAGGTGTCTTGCAGTAGTCGCCAAGAGTTTAAATTATTTTGATGTTTATTAAAGGTAACTACACAAAAATAACAACTCTTTATTTACTTATTAACTCATCTGATAATTTTACATTTTACAACTAAACTTCTTTCCAAAGATATAAAAAATACAGAACTTAAGCTACAAACATGAATATTACTGTGGTTTTTTTCTGTTTCTTTACAGAATGGCCGCACCACCAAGCTGTTGGTGTATCTTTACCACAGATTCCTGTAGTATCAGTCATTTAATAAGAAGATTTCTTTAATACTGATCTGTATTACTTGCTGAAAGGAGTTCTGCAAAAATGATCTATTTTGTGATGGATAATATCAAAACACTGAAGAAGCCCGAATTAGTTTTCCAGATGGCTCTTGTTTAGCATATCCCCGTTGAAACTACTTCCTAGCAGGCAAAGGCAAAACCAGGCAACTTGAAATTCCTCAAGGAGTCAATCCAAAACCTTTTGACCAGGATCCATCTGCACTGATGCCTTATTAAGGAAGGAATACCCTGCTGCTAAAGCCGATATTTCTATTATTTGCATTTCATAAGCATATTTTACAAAGTGGATTCTACAGGATAATGCTTGTTTTCAGACCATCTATCTGCCATTCGTGGGCTACTGCTGTTCAGAGCCAGCTAGCTAGAGTTGTTGTGAGACGGATGGGGGAGCTGCTAACAGGGTATTTAACAGGGTATTTTCAGGGGAAGGGTTCTGTCCCAAGTCCACATTCATCATCGGCTCTTTGCATATCCTCACAGGTTTATTTGACATTTGCTATGTCAGAGGAGACCACTGACATCCTGTATAATACAAGTTATCTAATTTCACTCAGTTATGCCTGCACAGTCCTCTATACAGCTGCGGGCAACAGAAGGGCATCCAGACTTTTGTAAGGCATCAAGAGAGGGACTATCTACCATTTTGCTTTGGAGTTTGTTGCAGTGGTTAATCGTTGTTGGCATTAAAAATGCATGCCTCATTTCTAATCTGAATTTATCTGGCTACACCTTCTGAACACCAGTTCTTGAGATGCTGTCTTCTGACAGACTGGCGAGTCCTTTGGAACCTGTCACCTCTCACTTTCTAAAGTATCTACACACTTTCAACACAGATTCTTCTTTTGATAAGCTCGAAGTCTTGCAATATAAGATATTTTCTCCATCTCCCGAATAACTTCTGTGGTCCTTTCTTGAACCTTTTCCAATTTTCAACATCTTTTAAAAAAATGAACAGCAAAGGAAGATACAGCATTCTGACATGCTACTCTCATTTATACGCTAACTCCCATTGCCATGGTATCTATTGGGATCTCACGTTTAATTGCTTGTACACTATGACCTTTAACTAGTTTCCACTCACTCTTTACCACAACACAGTTCCTCATGCTGTTAAGTATGAGTTTCTTTCTAGATATATATGGCCATATATTTGTTTCTACTAAGCCATATTTTGTTTGAATAAGTTCAGGTGATAAAACTGAACTATGCACAGTTATATCATTGAGAACTTTGTGATAGATACACATTTTTATTATACTAATTTTTTATTTACTTCCAGCTCTAATATCTTAACTAACAGTGGAGTAAGGTGTACAAATTCTGAAGAATTCCACACAAAATATCAGAATTTTTTGTTGAGATTGATGACTGCTGTTATAAGTGTTTAAACCTACATTATTATGCATAAGTTACGTAATCTTTCAATTACTCTGGAATCATACAGCTGGAATTACAAATGAAATGTGCTTGTTCGTGAAATAGTTAATGCTATTTTTTTTCAGAAGAATTTCATTGGTTAATCAAGAACCCGCAATTTTCACAGACAGAACAATCTGATAATCAGCCACAGTTTTATAACTAGCTCATTAAATCAAAAATATTTTAGACAGTAAATGGTATCCTAACAGCAAAAAAATGTAGATACTCTTCATAGGTGCCAAGATCTTGAGGTAAAGTCTCTAGCATTTTACTAGCAGTATGGCTATTGTCAATTCCTCAAGAAAAATAAAATCCTTTATTTCACAAAGTGACCAAGAAAATTAATATACATTCACTGATTATAATCAATCCATTTAATGGGATGATGCTATAAAGTTACTAAAGAATATAAGTAAGATGACAAAATATATCTTTAGTTTCTGGCACTCACATATGGTCATAGAGGGGATTCAGTATTACCAAAATTTATCTGGGTCTCCTTGGTCATCCTTTCAATTTCTCTGATATCACCCATTTTGAACGACCAAGGTCATAAACGAAGAGAAAAGAAAACAACCTAGGAATATGGCAAAAAAAATCCTGTGAATACCGGTTTTGGTATTTTCGAAGCAACCTTCACAAAAAGGTCATTTGCTTTGCATTTATCTTGAAAAAATCCTGTAAAAGTCTTCAGCTATGTCAGAACAGAACCTAATGTTGTTGAGAAAAGAGTGTAAGTGCTGATGCAATTTCTGTTGGACTGTAATGGCAAATTCAGAGCAGATATACAGGGAATTATTAAAAGTGCAGAGGCCCAGTGTCTGGGTATTTGACGTTACTGAATTTGGGTGAAATGCACTGGTATCCTTGATGGCTTTGTCTGCACCACCAGCCTTGATGTTGACTAGTAGCATGTTTGCTGGACATCATTCAAGGGTGACAAAGAGCAAGCGTGACCTTGCAGTGGCCGTGACATGGCTCTGGAGATGGTTGCTGTACAGTACCCTTTAAAGCACAGAAACCCTTCTACTGCCGTCAAGGATGCACACATAGATTTGTCCCACCCAGCTACGAATACAACCCAGAGTTTCTAAGTTCATTGGTTTTACAAAAAAGGTGTGTGAAAACGCTCTTAAAGATGTTATAAAACACACTAAAACGTTCCTAGATTAGTTGCGTAGGCTATGTAGAATATTCCTATACTGCAGTAACGTAGCGTTTGTTTGGAGTGAACCATATAATTTACTTTCACAAACTCACACTAAGAAACTATACTATATTACGAAGTTTCTTTCTTATCTTATACATCCACCAAATGGAGAAAGGGAGCTAATGTAGCTCTCAACCGCCAGCAATCTCTGTGCATCCCAGGATAAATGAATCCCCTGGGAGTAATTCTGCTGAAGTCACTAACAGATAAATTTGGGCTCTTAGTTCAACTGTAGTTCTCTGGGGCAGAGAACCCTTGAGTTTTTTATTTCATTCTCTCATATGTAATAACAATCACAAGGGGACCCTGATCTCTGATGTTCTTATATCTGGATTTTAACAACTGTATGATCCATATATGATAATAATACATACATACATTTAAAATATTTGACTTCTAGTGGAAAAATACGTAGCATCTGTATTACGTACATATCATATATATTCATCTGCACTATATATCAGGGTGGAGGATGTTTTATCCTTTTTAATTCACATATTAAAGAATTTCTTCCTGTTCCTATGTGTTCTTTTAAATTTACTATTCACTTTTTTTACACGAAACAAGGAAAGGAGAAACAATGAGAGGTGGCTCTAGTTTGCTTCAGGATGGCGTGTTTCAGCTTATGGTGCTTTACTGTATCTCTCAAACCGCACTAGTACTAGATATCTCCCTGTGGAAAGTAGCAATTACCTTCAATCTCTCTGATCTGAAGTAATCCCTGCTACATGCGCAGCTCATTGAGAGTGATGAGGGCCTACTGTTTGCTGAGTCTAAAACCAAATGATCTTTCACAAGCAAAATTTAAACTTGAAATGGGATTCTCTGGCTCTTGATTCCTACTCTATTTTTACCGTGTACTTTATATATTCCCAAATAAGGTTCAGGCTGGCTACAGATGGTGCTGGTGTGTAATGAGACGGGCTCAGAAGCTGCTCCAGTTCCCAGGGGAGGGTTCTGTAATGGAACTAACTATGTATTGTCCACCTTATAGACTAGATTTGATTTTGGACTATTTGCCCAACTGTGTTTGTTTATTGCTTAGCACTGGAGGGCTTCCATTAACTGTGGGTTGATTGAACATAGACTATGGAGTTAGGAGGAATGGAGCATTTTTTCTTCTGAATACTGATGTAATCCCTTTTCTTTAGCTGGCAGTTTAGCCCCTTCACCAATAGACACTGTTAGAAATAGTCTGGCGTCTGCACGATGCTAGTGAGAGACGAGGTTTTTTGACCCTTCAAACAAGCTCCACCTGATTTACTGAAAATAAACGTTTCCAAAGTTTGTAAGAACACAAAAACTTCACCTAGTAAAATACTGTCACTCACAGATGAGAATTGAAATTGCCGTCTGATCCCAGACATTCTGTTCACATAGCGTAACAATGTATTTTTGTAATTCTGAAACACAAACTTCAATTTAAGAAATCAGTTACCCATATCCAGATGCGAATTGAAGTTTTAAGATTTTTTTAACTAATGAAAGCATTCATTGTTATAGCGAAGCAACTCATTAAGAAACTAAATTAAGAATAAATAAATTGTTATAGTAATAATCATGATGAAATCATTTGTAATTACATTTAAACACACAGGTCCAGGAGAAGCTTCTATTTTCTTGTCCAGTTTGATGCTGCTGAAAATAGCCATCATGGCCATAGCTTTTAATATCCAGTACATATATATATCCTTCTAAGAAACAGCATAAGAACGTAAAGTAGATAAACAGTGCTGTTTCACCAGTATAGTACACAAATTCAGTTCAGCTACAAAATTCCAATTTTTTTTTTTAAATTGTATTATCATTCTGGCTGTATCTCGGAAAGAAAATGAGAAATCGGAATCCTAACAGTCTGCTTCTAGAGGGAAGAAAAATTATTTTTTATTATGTAAATATTCACTTGTTTAGCATACTGACAAAAAAATCAATTTTAAGATGTCAGACATGGCAGTAACTATTGAACTTGTCCTTGTTAGCTTTTATTATATAGGTGTTCCCCAGGGCTCAGTTTTGGGGCCGGTCTTGTTCAATATCTTTATTGATGATCTGGATGAGGGGATCGAGTGCTCCCTCAGTAAGTTTGCAGATGACACCAAGTTGGGTGGGAGTGTTGATCTGCTGGAGGGTAGGAGGGCTCTGCAGAGGGATCTGGACAGGCTGGATGGATGGGCACAGGTCAGCTGTATGAGGTTTAATAAGGCCAAGTGCAGGGTCCTGCACTTTGGCCACAACAACCCCATGCAACACTACAGGTTTGGGGAGGAGTGGCTGGAGAGCTGCCCGGCGGAAAGGGACCTGGGGGTGCTGGTTGACAGCTGGCTGAATATGAGCCAGCAGTGTGCCCAGGTGGCCAAGAAGGCCAACAGCGTCCTGGCCTGTACCAGGAATAATGTGGCCAGCAGGAGTAGGGAAGTGATTGTCCCCCTGTACTCGGCTCTGGTGAGGCCGCACCTTGAATCCTGTGTTCAGTTTTGGGCCCCTCACTACATGAAGGATGTTGAGGTGCTGGAGCGTGTCCAGAGAAGGGCAACGAAGCTGGTGAGGGGTCTGGAGCACAAGTCTTATGAGGAGCGGCTGAGGGAACTGGGGTTGTTTAGTCTGGAGGAGGCTGAGGGGAGACCTTATCGCTCTCTACAACTACCTGAAAGGGGATTGTGGCGACGTGGGTGTTGGTCCCTTCTCCCAAGTAACCAGCGATAGGACGAGAGGAAATGGCCTCAAGTTGCACCAGGGGAGGTTTAGACTGGATATTAGGAAAAATTTCTTTACTGAGAGAGTGGTCAAACATTGGAACAGGCTGCCCAGGGAGGTGGTGGAGTCGCCATCTCTGGAAGTATTAAAAAAATTTGTGGACATGGCACTTCAGGACATGGTTTAGGGGGCATGGTGGTGGCGGGTTGATGGTTGGACTTGATGATCTTAGAGGTATTTTCCAACCTTAATGATTCTGTGATGCTATTTAACCTCCTAAACTATTGGTTTAATGTTAAAATAAATTCATAAGAATATACGATCCAAGGAGAAATCCAGGGAGAAGACAAGTTGAGAAATTACTTTATATATACATATCTACCATATACAACATGTAGATATGATTTTATAGAAATACATTTGAATATAGATATATAAAAACATGCATGCCTCAGATACTACACTTCTTAGTATTTATAATAGTGTAAAGTGCATGAAACTATATTCAGGGATCACACTGAGGGGGGAATAGTGATATTTTTCTAGTCTTTATCCACATCAGATCTACTCAGAGTATGTTGGGGATATGTACAAAATATGATCATAGATGCTGTCTGCATATTTTGAAGCCTCTCTCAGGGAGTTCTCTGGGACCCACTGGGCTTTTGAATTTACTTTTCCAGAGAGAGAGGGTCATATGGTTTCTGCTCACCCTACTGAGTTTAACTTTTCCTTCACAGCGTAGAGATGGGATTTGTGGTGCTAGAGTGAGTTGTCAATCAACCTCAGAAGATATATGTCTTCACAGTGGAATACACTCTCTCTGACTTTGGACAAGTTATGTTAGGGAGATCATCATTATTCAGTGCTCCCAGCCTTGACATGGGACTACACATGGGAATGGGCTGGGAGCACAGACCACAGTGACGGCAGAGGTGGTAGGATGTGCTTTTTGAGTTACACATAGAATATACGTCTTCGAAGCATAGCGCTGGCCTACCCTGCACAACAATTTTGGATATGACAACACAACCCATAGTATAGGCATAAACACATGTCAACGGATCTTTTCCACCAGCTTAGCTCTCCCAAACACATAAGCCAAGAAAAACGCTCTTCCAGCCACCTCTCTGCAGGTATGCGGACACAGCAAAGCCAGCCAACCTCTGTGAAGTTTAGGATGCTGTTGGGAACAGTGCCTATACCACAGCAAGGAAGCAGGCCACAGGGAATAATGACCCACAGCACTACCATTTAAACCTGCTTTTACGATGATGTTTCAAGTCTGAAAAAGGAAAGCCCGCAAACAAAACAGAAGGCAGCCACCAACAAAAATGAAGCTTCTGGTTAAAAATAAGTTTTGTGATGAAAGTTCATAATTCTCTAATGAATTGAAGAGGCCACTTGATTTCAAATATTTTTTGTTTTTCCTTTCACTCTGAAATAGTTATCTATTCTTTTATGTTTTACATGACTGCACAGCACAGTGTATGGTCACTGAGAACTCTAATTTCTTTTTGTTTCCAGCAATAATAGCTTTGGAGAATTCAATCACAACTGGAAATTCAGAAAGCTAGTCCCAGGCTATTAAAAGAGGGAGTTAGACTTAAAAGCATTTGCCATAAAGGCAAAGTCATACATTCCCTTTCTACATGACATGGTAAGACAACAGTGCATGAATACCAATGTTGCTGTTCATTCATGAAGGGAACAATTTAGTATCAGGTAAGTGCCTCACTTTTTGAAGTTTTTTAATGTGATATCTTTAGTCTTTTCATGGCCTTCACAAATATTAAAGCACTTCTTAGACTTCATTCCATTTTGGAGAGAGGGTAACTGAGGCACACAGGAGTAGGCTCACTAGGAGAAGCTTACATGCCTCCTTACCTGCCTTTGTCAGATACCGGCTGCATCTCTGTTGCTCGCAGAACCCAAGAGCTTACAGCATGTATGACCATTATCTAAACATGATTAAGGTACGCATCATCTGTTTCACACCCAAGATAACAAAAATCACAAAATAGGTGCTCATCTATATACTTTAAGGTATGACAAGAATTGACTAGAAAGCCTTAACCTTGGGTCCTTTTCCAACTGACTGCCATCACAAAGAGAGCATGGAATCAACCACATTTTCTCTCTCGGTCTGTCTTAACCAGGACTGTTTCATACAACGGAGACTGGCTTCACCAGGAAGGACTGGGAGCAACCCTAGAGTCATTCGGCTTTTGTTTGCAGTGAGCAGAGTGGCTTTGAAAGAATCACTAAGCTGCCTCACCCAGGAACAAGGGCTCTGTTCCAATCAGGTTTGTAAATCTTTGGTATTTCTTCTGAGCTTGCAAAACTGCCTCACACCATGCTGGAGTTCCCCCCAGGAGCTCCTCCGCTTGGCACCCTTCGCCCCATCCGTAGTGTGAGAGATCCTCAGGATCCAACACCGTGCCCAAGGAGGGTTTGACCATTGTATGAGACTTTCTCCCTGCTCACCCTGAGGGGGAAAGCACCAGGTAATGAAAAATATCTCATTTGAAAGTACTTTGCTGGTCATTACAGGTAGTATTTCAAGACCACATACTAGAACAAAGAAATGGCATTTTGACCTCCCGGTTCTGAAATCATAGCAACATAACGAGTAAAATTAGGAGTTTGGCTATGTTTTCTGAATGACTTTTGCCAGTGGATTTTTAGCAACACATCTGTTTAAATGTTCCTTCGCTGGAGTTTTCAGAATAACCAGCAGTCACAGCCCGATTGCTCTTGCATGAACTGAATGAAGAATTTCCATTTTAAGGTCTTTTCTGCTTACTTTTAGGTTTTGTTGAAGTGACTTTGCGTCTCTCTCTGTTTGAGGCTACTTTGGGGACCTCATGCAGTAAGTTACAATGATGGAGCATGACAGTCAGAATAGCACACACTATTAGCTAGAGCTCAACTCTATTACAGTACTATGTTTGGTGACGCAGAATCAAGAGACTCAAGGATACAAGGTCAAAGGTAGCAAAACATTACATTAATCTGTTCTGTTTGCGGGCACAAGTACGTCAATCTCCAAGCATAATCTAGCGTTGACTGTTTAATTATAAGAAGCAAAGTGCCAAGTCTTTTATTTAATTTTTAAAAACTCTTTCTCTAAAAACAAAAAAATAATTAGAAAAGATCACATTATTTAGCTTGGCGTATATAAGCAGGAGACATTTTCCCTTACTTTATTAGTTCACTGTTCACTATTGGTTTCGTGGAGCAGCAGTCAACCTACTCATAATAAACAAAATTTACATGAAGGTGCAAAAAATATAGAAACCAAAAAGAAGCACTTAGTTTGCAAGTTTGGTGAATATAAACTATTTAAAATAAATGCAGGTGTATGGTTTCTTAGAAGAGAAATCTACCTTTGTAACTATGTACTGAAGTATCACAAAGAGTGCTTGTTCTCATTTATGCATACATAACCATAAACTGAATAAAAAATATTATAACTTTATTATATGGGTAATTCTTTCTTTGAAGATTAATTCATTTTGTAAAGATAAGTATTAACTGGAGTACAGTAGCATGCATTTTATAAGTGAGTTTGGATAATGTAACAAAACCGTTATATCTGAAAAATAAAGGCCAAGATATATTTTTGGTTACTCCAGGAAATTTCTGTAGTAGCCAGACTGAGTTGAAATGAGTTATGTTGATAGAATAGTATAAATAATGCCATGTGAGACATAGGTCTGCTACTTCACACGGGTGTTTAAAACAGCCCCAAGAGAGTCTGAGGCTGAAAATAGCAATAATTTCATGTTTTTTGCTTGTATTTAGGCTATTAACTTCCCATTAGTTTTTTCTATCTGCAAACAGAGCAAACCCACCAGATGTACATTAATTTTTCTATTATAGGCAATAAAGAGTAAAAAATGTTTTCTTTATAGCTATGTGTTTTTGGTATATACACTTCTGATTGAAACTTTCAGATTTTTTTTTTTTTTACATGTTTTTGCAGTCATTAACACAAGATTGCCTCCCATTACAGTCAACAAAAGAGCTCCATCCACCTTGCCCCGCCTACGAGTCCCAGATTTTGTGCCCGCCCCGCTCCAGCAGCACTGGCAGAGCAGGGGGAGCGCAGCTCCCCTCCGGCCGCACAAGCCCGGGGGGCAGAGGCCGGGCCCCCTGCGGTGCGCAGAGTGGGGTCAGAGAGGGGGCACCTGCTGCCCGGACCCTCGCACCCCTACGGCAGCCTCGCTCCGACACATCCGACCCCATACAGTGACGCCACATCCCCCAGTAAGCGCTGGGCAAACCGGGTTCGACGGTTCTGGAACTCAGCCAGCGCCTCCGCCCCGAAGGACCGGGGGGAGGCGAACGGGGGAGGCGAACGG